>NW_024470605.1:0-161475 GCF_017639515.1 Carcharodon carcharias | reverse complement strand
CCACTCTACCTCTCGCCCTAACCCTCTTTCCCTAACACCCCAACCCTCTCTCCCTTTCACCACAACCCTCTCTCCCAAACACCCCAACCATCTCTCCCTCTCACCCCAACCCTCTCTCCCTAACAGCCCAACCCTCTCTCCCTAACACTCCAATCCAACCCACTCTACCTCTCGCCCCAACCCTCTTTCCCTAACACCCCAACCCTCTCTCCCTTTCACCCCAACCCTCTCTCCCTAACACCCCAACCCTCTCTCCCTAACACCTCAACCCTCTCCCCTCTCACCCCAACCCTCTCTCCCTAACAGCCCAACCCTCTCTCCCTAACACTCCAATCCAACCCACTCTACCTCTCGCCCCAACCCTCTTTCCCTAACACCCCAAACCTCTCTCCCTTTCACCCCAACCCTCTCTCCCTCTCACCCAAACCTACTCTCCCTTTCACCCCAACCCTCTCTCCCTCTCACCCCAACCTTCTCTCCCTATCACCCCAACCCTCTCTCCCTAACACCCCAACCCTCTCGCCCTCTCACACCAACGCTCTCTCCCTAATCCCCCAACCCTCTCTCCCTAACACCCCATCCCACTCTCCCTCTAACCCCCAACCCACTCTCTCTAACACCCCAACCCTCTCTCCTTCTCACCCAAACCTACTCTCCCTAACACTCCAACCCACTCTCCCTCTCACCCAAACCGACTCTCACTAACACCCCAACCCTCTCCCCTCTCACCCCAACCTTCTCTCCCTCTCACCCCAACCTTCTCTCCCTCTCACCCCAACCACTCTCCCTTTTACACCGACCCTCTCTCCCTCTCACACCAACCCTCTCTCCCTCTCACTTCAACCTTCTCTCCCTCTCACCCCAACCCTCTCTCCCTCACAACCCAACCCTCTCTCCCTATCACCCCAACCCTCTCTCCCTAATACCCCAACCCTTTCTCCCTCTCACCCAAACCTACTCTCCCTCTCACCCCAACCCTCTCTCCCTAACACACCAACCCTCTCTCCCTAACACTCCAACCCTCTCTCCCTGTCACCCCAACTCTCTCCATCTCACCCAAACCCTCTCCTCCTCTCACCCCCACCCTCTCTCCCTCTCACACCAACCATGGAGAACGGATTTCCCTACATTTTAAAAATGAAGAAGGAAACTCCCTCCATTTTAAAGAAGGAAAAGGGATCTCCCTCCATTTTAAAGAAGGAGATGGGATATCCATTTCATTTTAAAGAAGAGGAAGGGATCACCCTCCATTTTAAAGATGGAGAAGGGATCTCCCTCCATTTTAAAGATAGGGAAGGTTTCTTCCTCCATTTTAGAGATCGAGAAGGGATCTCCCTCCATTTTAAGATTGAGAAAGGACCTCCCTCCATTTTAAAGATTGAGAAATTATCTCCCTCCATTTTAAAGACGGGAATGGATCTCCCTCCATTTTAAAGACGGGAATGGATCTCCCTCCATTTTAAAGATGGAGAAGACGTAGCCTAGTGGGACATCAGCAAGGCTTTTGATAAGGTCCCACAAGGGAGACTGAAAGTGAAGGTAAGGGCCCGTGGGATCCAAGGCAATTTTACACATTGGATCCAGAATTGGCTGAGTGGCAGGAAGCAGAGGGTGATGGTCAAGGGGTGTTTTTGTGACTGGATTCCTGTGTCCAGTGGGTTCCACAGGGATCGGTGTGGGGTCCCTTGCTGTGTGTGGTGTATGTAAATGATTTATACTTCAATATAGGAGGGTCGATCAGCAAGTTTGTGGATGATACGATAATTGGTGAGGTGGTAAATAGTGAGGAGGAGAGCCTTAGATTACAGGAGGATATAGACGGGCTGGTCAGTGGCAAATGGACTTTAATCCGGATAAGTGTGAGGTGATGCACTTGGGCTGGACGAACAAGGCACAGGAATACATGATGAATGGTAAGACCCTGGGATCTAATTGCCCTTAGAGGGACCTTGGTGTGCATGTCCATGGTCCCTTAAGGTAGCGGGACAGGTAAATAAGGTGGTTAAAAAGGCATATGAGATACTTTCCTTTATTAGCCGAGACATAGAATATAAGAGCAGAGAGGTCATGCTGGAACTGTATAAAACGCTGGTTAGGCCACAGCTAGAGTATTGTGTGCAGTTCTGGAATCTGCATTATAGGAAGGATGTGATTGCAAGAGAGAGAGAGAGCAGCGGAGATTTACCAGGATGTTGCCTGGGCTGGAGAATTTTAGATATGAGGAGAGATTGGATAGACTTGGATTATTTTCCCGGGAGCAGAGGAGATTGAGGAAGGACATGATTGATGTGAATAAAATTATGAGGGGCATTGATAGGGTAGACAGGAAGGAACTTTTCCCCTTGGTGGAGGGATCACTAACCAGGGGATATAGAGTTAAGGCAGGGGGCAGGAGGCTTAGAGGGGAAGTGGAGAAGGATTTTTTCACCCAGAGGGTGGTGGGTATCTGGAACTCTCTGCCTGAAAGGGGGTTAGAGGCAGAAACCCTCATAACATTTCAGAATATTTGGATGTGCACTTGCGATACCTTGGCATATAAGGCTGTGGGCCTAGTGCTGGAAAATAGGATTAGAATTGTTAGGTTCTTGTTCAATCAGCACAGAGTTGATGGGCTGAAAGGCCTTTTTCTGTGCTGTCGACCTCTGTGACTCTATGACAGAGATATCCCTCTGTTTTAAAAATGGAGAAGGGATCCACCTCCATTTTAAGGATTGAGAAGGGATCTACCAACATTTTAAGGATGGAAAAGGGACCTCCCTCCATTTTTAAGTTTTAGAAGGGGACGCCCTCCATGTTAAATATATAGAAGGGATCTCCATACATTTTAAATATATGGAAGTGATCTCTCTCCATTTTAAAGATGTGGAAGGGATCTCCCTCCATTTTAAAGATGTGGAAGGGATCTCCCAACATTTTAATTTGGACACAAAGACTCTCAAACACACAAACACACAATAACACAGATATATTCTTTCTCATACACGCAGACACACACACATACCCTCTCACACACAGACAGACTCACGCACATATATCCTCCATTTCACACACACACACACATTCTCTCTCACGCTGACGCCATACAGATATATTATTTCTCATACACACTCTCTCTCTCACACACACTCACAAAGACATATTCTTTCTCATACACATGCTCACACAGACATGGTCACAATCACAAAGATGCATTCTCAACCGCACACACATCCTTTCTCTTACAGACACTGATTCTCTATCTCACCCATTCGCACACACACTCACAGATATATTCTTTCTCATACACGCAAACAGACACAACCTCACACACACATTCACACACACATATATTCTTTCACACACAAAGTACATACCACATACATTTTCTCTCACACATACACGCACACAGATATATTCTTTCTCATACGCACACCCAAATACACGCACACACCAACTCACACACATACACGCTCTCTCACACACACACATATATACATTCTCTCTCATATAAACACAAACACACGCACACACTTGCACAGATATATACTTTCTCATACATGCAGTCACACACACATAAAAACACAAACATACCCTCCCACAGACATTCACACTCACAGATATTTCTCTCTTTCACACACACACACATTCTATCTCACCCCCTTACACACACGAACATACACACGCATCTCTCCCTCCCTCTCTCACAAACAGGTGCACACACTCACAAACACATATGTTCTGTTACACAAACCCACTCTCTATATCTCAAAGTTACTCCTGCAATCTCTCACACACAGTCTCCGACACAATGTCACACACAATTTCTCTCACACCTGTTCCCTTTCACACATAATCTTTAACATACAGTCCCTCTCACACACAATCGCTCTCACACACAATCCCTCTTACACACAATCCCTCTCACACACAATCCCTCTCACACACAATCCCTCTCACACATGCTCTCACATATAATACCTCTCATACGCAATCCCTCTCACAACAATATCTCTCACAATTCCTCTCTCAAACAATCCCTCTCACAGACAAACCCTCTCACACACATCCCTCTCACACACAATCCCTCTCACACGCAATCACTCTCACACACAATTCCTCTCACACGCAACCCCTCTCACAATCGCTTTCATACACAATCCCTCTCAAATACAATCCCTCACACACGCAATCACTCTCAAACACAATCCCTCTCACACTTGCTCTCACATGCAATCCCTCTCACACGCAACCCCTTCACAACAATCACTCTCACACACAATCCCTCTCACACTTGCTCTCACATGCAATCCCTCTCACACGCAAACCCTCTCACAACAATCGCTCCCACACACAATTCCTCTCACACACAATCCCTCTCACACACAATCCCTCTCACACACAATCCCTCTCACACACAATCTCTCACACTTGCTCTCACACACTCGCTCTCACTCTCTATCTCTCTCATACACACTCTCCCGAGCATACACACCATCTCTCTCTCTCTCACACACACAATCTCAGTCTCTCACACAAACTCTCTCTCCCCTCATCATCTCGGCCCACACTCTCTCTGCCAACCCAACGCATTCTATCCCAAACACCAAACTCTCTCTGCACCATTCCTCCAACCAACCCCTATGCTCTCTCGTTCCCATTCTCTCTCCAATTTTGGATGAGAGAGAGATGGTGAGAGAGGATGGAGATCCCTTCTCAACCCATTTCTCAGCCTCTTTGCTCTGGGAGTGTTTGATAGGCCAGAATGGAGCGAGCTTTATTCTATATCTAACCCCGTGCTGTACCTGTCCTGGGAGTGTTTGATGGGGACAGTATAGTGGGAGCCTTACTATGTATCTAACCCCGTGCTGTACCTGTCCTGGGAGTGTTTGATGGGGACAGTGTAGAGGCAGCTTTACTCTGTATATAACCCCGTGCTGTACCTGTCCTGGGTGTGATTGATGGGCACAGTAAAGAGGGAGGTTTACTCTGTATCTAACCCCGTGCTGTACCTGCCCTGGGAGTATTTGATGGGGACAGTATAGAGGGAGCTTTACTCTGTATCTAACCCTGTGCTGTACCTGCCCTGGGAGTGTTTGATGGGGACAGTGTAGAGGGAGCTTTATTCTGTATCTAACCCTGTGCTGTACCTGCCCTGGGAGTGTTTGATGGGGACAGTATAGAGGGAGCTTTACTCTGTATCTAACCCCGTGCTGTACCTGCCCTGGAGAGTGTTTGATGGGGACAGTATAGAGGGAGCTTTACTCTGTATCTACCCCATACTGCATCATCTCTGGGAGTGTTTGTTGGCATCGTTCTCGCCAAAAACAAAAATAATCCACAAATAAGGGCTCACAAATTGAACATGAGTTTGCTTGTTTGATTCTCCCTGTTCTGTGCTGATTCTCTGATAGATTCCTGGTGTTTACCCTCCACATGAGCAGCCATCCTAATCCCGTCTACCTGTCCTGCTCCCAACTCGGCATCCGACTACAATAAGGAAAGTGATACAGGAGCGTCTCAGTGAGTGAGACAGGTGAGTCTAGAGCCTGACCTGGGTGTATGGGAGTGACCCGGGTTAATCCGACACTCCAGGGACAGTTTAGACAGTTTGAGTGCATCGCAGCTTTGCAGAATGAGACCTGGATTCCAAGGTTTAAATTGCAAAGTGAGATTGCACAAACTCAGGTTGTATTCCCTGAAATTTAGTAGCATCAGTGGTGACTTGATCAAATTGTCAGATCCTGAGAGGAACTGAGGGGGGAGATTTGGGGAATGTATGAGCTCTTGTCCTGAGTAACAAACTTCGTGTGGCATCTTATCGAATCCCTTTTGAACAGACAAGTATCCTTCTGTCACTACAGGTTACCTGTATGATGCAAAGTCATTCTGATAATTTTCGTCCCACAGAGTCAAAATTTCTGTGATTCAGTGACTGAGTCAGAACTTCAAATAGTTCAGTTTCACTGTTTAAAGTAAGCAGTCACTTTTCTGTGGTGGTTTTTGAGATTGAGTTTGGAGTTCAGAATCTGTCAGTGGAAGGGAGTTTCTACAGAGATAGGAAATGGGATTGATGAATAAAGGTGCAGTATTTTGTTCACTGCATTAGATTGTGTCTGTTGCAGTTTCACAGGAGTTTACATTTTCATGGGAAAGGGATGATTATCCAATGTCAACAATTCAATTTCTTCAGACAAGTGAAAACGCAAGAGAAAGAGAGAATATACAAACACTGAAACAAACAGGCAACTGTATGAGGAAGGTATCAATTCTCTGCATGTTTTAATGTGAATTCCTGAGCTAAAGATTGAAATAAACAGGAGTTTAAATCTCACACTGGGATGCCGTACAATTTCAGTCCTGATAGCCTAAAATTAAAAATAAATTTCTTGTACAGAGCAAAGGGAATTTGACTCTGTATCGAACCCCATACTGTAATTGGGTTGGGAGTGCTTCATGAACATTGTAGTCAAAGCTTCTCTCTGAAATACTGGATTGAGGTTGAGGGGTGATTTGTTCAAACGCTTCAAGATAATAATGGAAATGAAGAGAGTGGATAACAGTGGTAAAGATGGAGAAGGGATCTCTCTCCATTTTAAAGATGGGGAAAAGGATATGTCACAGGATAATGTTTTTTATACCCAGGCATGTTGAAAAATATTTGGTGCTTTACCCTTTTCTCCAGCTGATGAACTTTTAATTTGAACACTTTTTAACTTGAAATCCAATTACAAGGTGAATGGGGCTTTTTAATCTCATCACTCAAGTGTTGAGGAAGTTTTACTCTGTATCGAACCCCGTGCTGTACCTGTCCTGACAGCGTTTGATGGGGACAATTTAATAACAACTTTAATTCCTATCTAACCCTGCCCTGTCCAATAACGGATGCAGATTCAGATAAATCAGAGGTTTCATTTCTGTGTCACTTTCTGTATCTTGAAGCTTCCATTTGGAGTTGGAAATCTGTCAGTTGATGAATGTTGTCTTGAAAATTTCATCCTGAATTGTGTGAGCATTAGTATTGTGGAAACGTGTGAAGAAAGTGTTTGCATTCAAACATTCCTACATTGTGAAATGTAAGTTACCTTTGAAACAATGGAGTTTAGGGCCAGGGAGTCTGAATGGACAACAGGTTTTGGATGATTAAAGAGTGAATTTTAATGATGTCCTTTGAAGGAGTCGTTTACTTTAAATGTCCCAAAACAATGAAATGCTTCAGAGGAAATGTCCCGAGACAATGAAATGGTTCCCCAATGTCTGAATCACTTTCCAAGTCTTCAGAGAAATGAAGGGGGCAGAGATATTGTAAGATACAGATCATGAGATGCCACAGAATCACAGAATTGAGTTGTGGGGCCCTCTCCTGTTTCAGAATGTCAGTTTTAATGTTTTACTCTGTGAACCTTGGTTAATGTTTCAGAAAGCAGAAAGTTCCAATCCAATCTGTAACCTGCACTTCAAATTCCAAAGAGATATGAACGCTTTAAGTGAATGGGTGAAATAGTCAAAGATGGATTTCATTGTAGGCAAATGTGTGGCTGCTCAGTTTAATAAGGATGGAACAGATTACAATATAAATGGTGAAAAGCTGCAAACAGTGAGTGTCCAAAGAGTCCCTATCCATTTGTGTCAAGTCTAAGAAAACATCAAACAGTTCCAATGAGAAATTGAATTTGATATTTGGGATAAAGCTGGTTAAAAACTCACACTACACATTCCATGAATCAGCCTCTGTAACCTGCACTTCAGCACATCAGAAGAAAAATGATATTTTCAACGGTTCTTGATTCCAGTCTGTAACTCACTCCCAGGTATCTATTATTCTATATATAAACCACCTGAACCCCTCGATTAGATTCCAGTCTGTAACTCACTCCCAGGTATCTATTATTCTATATATAAACCCCCTGAGCCCTTCGATTAGATTCCAGTCTGTAACTCACTCCCGGGTATCTATTATTCTATATATAAACCCCCTGAACCCCTCGATTAGATTCCAGTCTGTAACTCACTCCCAGGTATCTATTATTCTATATATAAACCCCCTGAACCCCTCGATTAGATTCCAGTCTGTAACTCACTCCCAGGTATCTATTATTCTATATATAAACCCCCTGAACCCCTCGATTAGATTCCAGTCTGTAACTCACTCCCTGGTATCTATTATTCTATATATAAACACCACAAACCCCTCGATTAGATTCCAGTCTGTAACTCACTCCCGGGTATCTATTATTCTATATATAAACCCCACAAACCCCTCGATTAGATTCCAGTCTGTAACTCACTCCCAGGTATCTATTATTCTATATATAAACCCCCTGAACCTCTCGATTAGATTCCAGTCTGTAACTCACTCCCAGGTATCTATTATTCTATATATAAACCCCCTGAACCCCTCGATTAGATTCCAGTCTGTAACTCACTCCCAGGTATCTATTATTCTATATATAAACCCCCTGAACCCCTCGATTAGATTCCAGTCTGTAACTCACTCCTGGGTATCTATTATTCTATATATAAACCCGCAGAACCCCTCGATTAGATTCCAGTCTGTAACTCACTTCCAGGTATCTATTATTCTATATATAAATCCCACAAACCCCTCGATTAGATTCCAGTCTGTAACTCACTCCCAGGTATCTATTATTCTATATATAAACCCCCTGAACCCCTCGATTAGATTCCAGTCTGTAACTCACTCCCAGGTATCTATTATTCTATATATAAACCCCACAAACACCTGCGGTCTGTCCGCAAGCATGACCCAGACCTCCCTGTCGCTTGCCCTTTCAACACTCCACCCTGCTCTCTTGCCCACATGTCTGTCCTTGGCCTCCTGCATTGTTCCAGTGAAGCTCAACACAAACAGTAGGAAGAACACCTCATCTTCCGACTAGACACTTTACAGCCTTCCGGACTGAATATTGAGTTCAACAATTTTAGATCATGAACTCTCTCCTCCATCCCCCACCCCCTTTCCGATCCCCCACTTTTTTCCCCAATAATTTATATCGATTTTTCTTTCCCCACCTATTTCCATTATTTTTAAATGCATTTCCATCCTTTGTTTTATCCCCACCTTTTAGTCTATTTCGATCCCTTCCCCCCACCCCTCCCCCACTAGGGCTATCTGTACCTTCACCCCACCCCACCCCCACTAGGTCTATCTGTACCTTCATCCCACCCCACCCCCACTAGGTCTATCTGTACCTTCATCCCACCCCACCCCCACTAGGTCTATCTGTACCTTCACCCCACCCCACCCCCACTAGGGCTATCTGTACCTTAACCCCACCCCACCCCCACTAGGGCTATCTGTACCTTCACCCCACCCCCACTTGGTCTATCTGTACCTTCACCCCACCCCACCCCCACTAGGGCTATCTGTACCTTCACCCCACCCCACCCCCACTAGGGCTATGTGTACCTTCACCCCACCCCACCCCCACTAGGGCTATCTGTACCTTCACCCCACCCCACCCCCACTAGGTCTATCTGTACCTTCACCCCACCCCACCCCCATAGGTCTATCTGTACCTTCACCCCACCCCACCCCCACTAGGGCTATCTGTACCTTCTCCCCACCCCACCCCCACTAGGTCTATCTGTACCTTGCTCCTCCTACTTTCTACCCTTAATTAGCACATTCCTTTAGATAATATCACCACCTTCAACACCTCTTTGCCCTTTTGTCTGTGACTTATTTTGGTTATCTCCACCTATCACTGGCCCTCTATCCAGCTTTACCTGTCCCACTAGCCCCCCCACCCCCCCACCTTAAACCAGCTTATATTTAACCTCTTTTCTATTTTTGTTTAGTTCTGTTGAAGAGTCATTCGGACTCAAAATGTTAACTGTCTTCCTCTCCGCAGATGCTGTCAGACCTGCTGAGGTATTTTTATTTTTGTTGTGGATTTCCAGCATCCGCATTTTTTTGCTTTTATCCCAGTATCCTTTGACTGATTCTGAAAAATGTCAATGACTTATGGTTCCCCCCTGCTGATTAATGGTTCTTTATGTTATTTACCATCATTACTATCACTGTGCATCCCATTATCTATATCCTGTGGGTTACCATTAACCATAAACTGAACTAGACCAGCCACATAAATACTGTGGCTACAAGAGCAGGTCAGAAGCTGGGAATAGTGCGATGAGTCACACATCTCCTGACTCCCCAAAGCCTCTCCAACATCTATAAGACACACACTGGTCATGTGATGGAATGCTCCACAGTTGCCTGGATGAGCGCATCTCCAAAAGCACACAAGAAGCTTGATACCTTCCAGGTTAAAGCAGCCACTTGATTGGCACCCCATCCACAAATATTAACTCCCTCCAATACCGACACACAGTAACAGCATTGTCTACCATCCACATGATACACTGCAGGAATTCACCAAGGCTCCTTAGACAGCACCTTACAAACCCACAACCACTACCATTTAGAAGGACAATGGCAACAAATAGCTGGGAACACCACCACCTAGAAATTCCCTTCCAAGGCATTCAACATCCCAGCTTGGAAATATCTGACTGTTCCTTCACTGTGGCTGGGTGAAAGGGCTGGGACTCTGTTCGTACAGCACCGTAGGTGCAGCAACACGACGTGGAATGCAGCGGTTCAAGAAGGCAGCTCTGCACCACCTTATCAAGGGAAAATAGGGATGGACAGTAATGCCGGCCCTGCCTTCGAAGCCAACATCCCACGAATTAACATAAAAATGATGTTTTGCTCAGATAAAAGAATATGTTTTATACCTTCCTTGACCATTTTTTCAGGATAGGGGATGTACGCTGTATTGCCCTCATGAGTTCAACGTCTCAGACTTTGTTCAATGGTGCAGGATCCTCATGAAATCCAAACCTTTATCAGTGACCATTTTCGAAGCCATTTGCACATTCATTGTTTTCTCTGTTTGGCTGCTCCTGCTTGGAATGAGTTTCTTTTATAACAAAGGATTGGATGGTTAAGTTGCTTATAACATTGAAATGATGTCGGCCTAATATAAAGGATTGCAGAGCACTGAGGGAAAAGTTTACAAAATAAGTAGTATAAAGTTATACAGAGCGTGAATAAAATATAAGTGCAAAGCAGTGATCAGTTTTTAAATATAAAGAGATGATCTCTCTTTTTACATTCAGTTAATACATGGACTTGAGTGATAAAAACAAGTCTAAAAGGATAACACGGTTACAATATTAGCCACACATTATTACAGCAGTTACCTTTAATACAAAGAATGCATTGAGACAAATGTTTTCCCTAAATCACTGCTAATGAAATCTAACTTCATGTAGAGCACAGCTGTTTTTATTCGTTCCTCCTATTACATGCTGAAGTCCACTATTGGATATATTTTATAATGATAATGTACTGTTTATTTAATTCATGAATATACTTTGTTTCTGTGTAAAGTGAACGAAAGCTAATCATTAAACACAACTTTCCCTGCAGAATTTAAAGTTTGATTTTGAAGGTGCAGTCGCTATTTTAATGCTGCCTGCTTCTCTGGTATTTATCCCTATGTTACAACTGAGAGAAAGGAAGGAAGAGAGACACAGAAAGGGAAAGAGAGAGAGAGGCACCTAAAAAGAGAGGCAGATCAATGCATTGAAAGAGGGAACTTGACAGGATAAAGAGAGAGACAGAAAGTGTGGTGTGCGAGAGAGAGAGCGAGATCGAGAACGAGCAAGAAAGAAAGAGAGAGAGAGGTAAGGTTGAGAGAGGGAGAGAGCGAGCAAGAGAGAGAAAGAGAGAGAGGTAAGGTGTGAGAGAGGGAGAAGGACAAAGAACAAAGAGAGAGAAAGGAACTGAGCAAAAGAACAAGGGGGTTACTGAGAGAGAGTCTGATAGAAAAAGAGCCAGAGGGAGAGAGAGAGAAAGCGAGAAAAAGAGAGGAAGATGAAAAGAGAGAAAGATGAGAGGGTCAAAGAAATCTAAATCAGAAACTCAGAAAGTGAGTTGTGAAAATGTGGCCTGTCATGTGATCTTGTTTGTGTAGAAATGAGTTACAGCATTCATTGGGCAGAGAGTTCACTTTGAGGGGTAAATGGAATGCACAGCGGCCGTTTAAATCCATTTTACTGCGTTATTGATCGTGCATTTCTGTCTTTGTCTCTCTCTCACTGCCCCTCCACCTTGTGAGGTGTGTGTGAGAGAGCGAGAGGGAGGGAGAGAAGTGAGAGTGAGAAAAGTCAGAGGGACTGGGTGAGTGAGAGCAAGAGAATGAGAGAGAAAGGGTGAGGAAGAGGGACTGATAGAGAAATGGGAGGGAGTCAGGACCGAACAGGGAGAGATGGAAAGAGGCGAGAGTACTGGGGAAACGAGGGAAGGGGGTCAATAAAAAGAGAGTGAGGGGAAAAGAGAAAGAGGGAGGGCGATAGAATGGGGAGTCAGAGAGGGGGAAACAGGGAGAGTGAGAAAGTGAGAGAGAGAAACAGAGAGGATTGGGAATGAGTGAAGGGTTAACAGGGGGAGAGATGGAAAATGGAGTGAATTGTGGGTGGGGTGTTGAAGACAGACAGGACCTTGAGGATCTCCAGTGTGTAGTCACAGACCCAGCTCCATTCTCAACCTTCCAGAAATAGTGACTTGGAAGAATTAAATGTCGGGTTGGTGATATTAAGAAGTGCCCAAATTGATCAGTTTCTTCCAGTTTAAATACGGAGATAACCTTTTGTGGGGGCTGAAGTGGCGCGGGGTTGGGGGGGTCAATTTCTTCACCTCTCCTGAACATTAATCGTGGTGACACTGCCCCTAGTGAGATTTACTGAAGACCTGATTGTGGATCGCTTCCATTCCAATGTCCTTCCCTCTCCATCCCCTCACCTCTCTACATAAATCTTATGTAAATAAAAACATGGCCACAACATCGTGTGTTGTTAGTTATAACCGCGAGACAGAAAACTCTTCAGGGTGCATTTCGATCAACATTCACCCTGAGACAGGCAGGATAAGGGATAGAGACATCCAGATATTTATCAAGACCAGGAGCAATAGATAGATGAGCAGAGATGGATGAGCTGGATAGATACAGAGAGAGAGAGAGGACAGAGAGAGAGAGAGGTAACTGTGCTGGAAATTGAATGTTTACTGTTAATTATTACTGTACACACAGCACCAATCCTGGACTGAGAAGACACAGGGAGTGAGGGAGGGGGAAGGGCAGGGGGAGGGTGAGGGTGCGGTTGGATGGTGATTAGTGAATGTGTTCGGGTCAATCCTGGACTGTGCGGGCACGTGGCCGACATGGAATAGGAGAGGGACAATCCTGGACTGAGTGGGTTTGGAATGATAACAATGGTGACAGGGCTGGCATGGAATAGGAGAGGGACAATCCTGGACTGAGTGGCTATAGAATGATATCAATGGTGACAGGGCCAGCATGGAATAGGAAAGGGACAATCCTGGACTGAGTGGGTATAGAATGATATCAATGGTGACAGGGCTGGTATGGAATAGGAGAGGGACAATTTTGGACTGAGTGGTTATAGAATGATATCAATGGTGACAGGGCTGGTATGGAATAGGAGAGGGACAATCCTGGACTGAGTGGTTATAGAATGATATCAATGGTGACAGGGCTGGTATGGAATAGGAGAGGGACAATCCTGGACTGAGTGGGTATAGAATGATATCAATGGTGACAGGGCCAACATGGAATAGGAGAGGGACAATCCTGGACTGAGTGGCTATAGAATGATATCAATGGTGACAGGGCCAGCATGGAATAGGAGAGGGACAATCCTGGACTGAGTGGGTATAGAATGATATCAATGGTGACAGGGCCAGCATGGAATAGGAGAGGGACAATCCTGGACTGAGTGGGTATAGAATGATATCAATGGTGACAGGGCCAGCATGGAATAGGAGAGGGATAATCCTGGACTGAGTGGGTATAGAATGATATCAATGGTTCGGTTGAGTGGGCAGGAAAGTGACAAATGAAATTCAAACCGGAGGAGTGTGATGTAATGGAATCTGGGAGGATAACAAAGCAAAGGGAACACTCAATAAACTGGGAGGATATTGAGAGGGGTCGAGGAAGTGAGAGATTTGGGGTGAATGTTCACTGGTCCCTGAAGGTGGCAGTACAGGTGGATAAGGTGTTAAAGAAAGCAGACAGAATGCTTTCCTTTATTGGATGAGGTATTGAGTACAAAACCAAGGATGTGATGATAGAAATTAATAAAAATAATTGTTTAGGCCACAGCTGGAATTTTGTGAACAGTTCAGGTCATATTACAGGAAGGACATATTTGCCCTGGAGAGAGTACAGAGGAGATTTACAGGAATGTTGTCAGGGCTGGAAAACTGCACCTATGAGGAGATTAGATAGGCTGGTGTTGTTTTCCTTGGAACGACGGAGTCCAAGGGGTGTCCTAGCTGAGGTGTGCAAGATCATGATGAACCTTTCAGGTCTAGAGAAGGTGCAGGGCCCTGAACTGTTAACCCAAACTTCTCCACAGATGTTTCAGGATCAGCCTGTCCAGCATTTTCAGATTTATTTCATTTTATTCTGTTTGTATTTCACCCCCATCGCTTTGGCTTTTATTTCCTGTGAAACTATCAGCTTAGTTTTTATTGATATTTGTGTTTGTTTTATTCAGTCATGTAAACCTGAGAAATCAGACAGAAATGGTGCTTAATGTCTAGTAAACGATAACATGGTTAATTAACAATAATCCAATGAGTGAAACAAATCGTTATTATTTCTCGATTGTACTCATTTCTCACTATAAAATGTGGAACAATATAACATAATTAACAGACAGAAACTATTTGCTTACATTGCACATTGTGACTGTTTTTGTAACACTGACAGTAAATGTGAATCTGAGCCGCTCTGTTACAGTTCTCGGTTCCGGCCAGTAGATGTCCCCACACTTCGGAACAATGAAGTTTACAGATAAGAGAAGAACACAACACAATAATTGTTCACATTGTATTGGACAGGGGAAATTTGGGAATAATAGGGAAGAAGACTAGCTCTAGATCCATTAAACAGGAGACACAACACCCAATAATTGTTCACATTGCATTGGACAGGGGAAATTTGGGAATAATAGGGAAGAAGACTAGCTCTAGATCCATTAAACAGGAGACACAACACCCAATAATTGTTCAGATCTGACAAAGAGAAAGCGCGGGTGTAACCCATGTTTCTTACTGATCTCTATTGAGAAGGAGCTGGGCTGCAGTGCCATTTTCCTGTGGTCTCAGCTCTTTTAAGAGAGATGTGGTGATGCTGAGATGAGCCTCCAAGCTCTGAATTTAATAAGTTACATATTTTTATTTGCATCTTTTTGAACATTGCTTTCTTTGGCTTTGCCGATTTCGGCATGGTCTTGACCCACCATGGGGGTTGGGGGGAGGTGGTTGGTCTGCCAACAATTCATCCAAGACTCATGTCTGCAGCCGCAGAAAGGCCGGCGGTCTCCCTGAACTACAGAATCCCCAATTATTGCACCTTCTCACCCCCGTACAGCTGAACAATCCGTGGTTACATGGGTTTGGCTCTGGCTGCACTCCCCAGTTGATCCGTCATTCTCACCAGTATTCAGGGCTGAATAAATGTTATAGAGTGAGATGCACTTAGGGGATTAGTGCACCACTGGCCTTGTCCTCCTTGACAGCCTGGCACTCACCCATTTCCTATGGGGAAAGACGGGATAGGCTGGGGTTGTTTTCTTTGGAACAGAGGAGACTAAGGGACCATTTATTTGTGGTGTTTACAATTATGAGGGTAGAGCTGGAGTGGATCGGAAGGACCTATTCTGTATAGCTGCAGACAGGGTCACCCAGGAACATTAATTACACAATTATTAGGCAGGTAAGCAGCACAATGAATGAGAGGCAGCTAACTCAGTTTATCACCATCAAAAAGTATTCACCAGATCAGTGATTATAAAATTATAGTATAGTTTAGAGTCATGAGGACTCGAAACGGCAACTGTTTTCTTCTCCGCCGATGCTGCCAGACCTGCTGAGTTTTTCCAGGTAATTCTGTTTTTGTTTTGGATTTCCAGCATCCGCAGTTTTTCTGTTTTTATCTCTGTGTTTAATTGACTGCCACTGCTCTTCAAGAAATGCCTACCTCTTTGAAGAAGTTCTGTTCCTCTCTGCGATTTCAGCTCTTTCCTGGACTCCAACTCAAGTTCTGTCGAAGGGTCATGAGGACTCGAAACGTCAACTCTTTTCTTCTCCGCCGATGCTGCCAGACCTGCTGAGTTTTTCCAAGTAATTCTGTTTTTGTTTTGGATTTCCAGCATCCGAAGTTTTTTTGTTTTTATATTAGTTTAGATCAGTGTCTGAGATTACTGCAGATTGGGGAGATTCATTTATTATGAATCATTCAGGAATTTAATTCATCCATTCCGTAGCCTGTCTATCTAATACTGTTGATTGGAGAAGAGGTTTGTCTTGGGATTTTACCCATAACGGGGGATAGTAAATCGGCCGGGCTTTTTGGACTCGGCCCGATTCTTTTCCATTGTTTGTTGCTTTCCCCGATGAGGTGTTAATCCCTGGCGCTCTCTGTTCCAGTGGATACAACACATCCCAGTCGCTCTAATACAAGAAGATATGGGGAGCACCCCGGTGTCTGCATGAACATTTATCCCCCAACTTGCTCCTCTGGTGAGAAACTGGCATTAGAAATCAGCGGCCTCACAGAAAACTTTCAATTTCCATTTCAAGGATCTGAAACACCAGTTTTACACCCGAGTGACAAGTTCCACCCACTTCCCATCTGTGGTTGTTGCTGGTGAAATCGCTATAATTGTCAACTCAAATTACCCTGAGATGTCGCTGTTGGGGAATCTCCTTGAATGATCGATGTGACTGTTTGATACAACTAAGCGGGATACTCGGGCACTTCAGAGGCCGCGAACATGACAGTTAATCACAGTGGAGAGTCTGGAGTCAGAGACAGAACAGGCCAGATAAGGAGGGCATGTTTCCTTTACAAACACTCGGCCAGATTAATGATCAATGACAACAGTTTCTATTTAAAATCCAGCTTCTGTTAAACTGAATTAAAATTCTCAAACTGTCACCTGAACTCATGTTCTTTGGGTTATCAGCAAAACCCCTGGATTGTTCATCTAGCAACATAACCCAATACTCAATGCTCCCCAAATAGTTGAAATCGGCTCCATTAAATTGGTAAAAACAAAAAAACTGCGGATGCTGGAAATCCAAAACAAAAACAAAAACAGAATTACCTGGAAAAACTCAGCAGGTCTGGCAGCATCGGCGGAGAAGAAAAGAGTTGACGTTTCGAGTCCTCATGATCCTTCGACAGAACTTGAGTTCGAGTCCAAGAAAGATTTGAAATATAAGCTGGTTTAAGGTGTGTGTGTGGGGGGCGGAGAGAGAGAGAGAGCTTTCTGTTTCCCCCTTCCTTTTTTTTTTCTCCATTAAATTGAGCCACTTATCTCATTGCAATTTGTGGGTTATGAGCGTTAATTGACAACATCATAAAAGCATGGAAAAGCTTTTACAAAGTGTGTTTTTTGTCCCTGTTACTTGTTCTTTCCAAAATATCAGTATTAATCTCTCATTACTGTATGGTGATTATGTTGACATTTCTGAGTTGATTCCTACATTAACCCATAGAGTCTTACCTCTCTGTCCCTTGATCTGTCAGTCTGTGGCCCCAGGAGATATCAATACCAGATCATCTTTCTTGTGTGAGCCTGTTGTTCGAATCTGGTCATTGCTGATTTCAAATTATTGGTTCCCATTCCTCGATTTTTGAAGCCTGATGAACACAGTGAAACTTCACCATTTATTGTACCAGAGTGAGGGGAGAATAAACAAACTGTATATGATGGGGAATGTAAAATAAATCAGGAAATAATTTAATGTACAACAGGTGCATCAGTATCTGGAAAATAATATCAATCCAACAAAGTTACATCTTAAGCTACCTGACCCAGACCATCAAACTATCTTCTCTCTGTTTAAATGCTGGCGATCCTGCTCTTGGTTTAGACCATAATCCATGCATTAGGCCCGCAGATGTTCAGGCTGTGGGTCCCCACATGGATCCTGTCCATTTACTGCAGTGTAGTTTCCACTTGGGCACTTAACATCCACAACTTGTTTCTCTTTGAACGGGTGGGTGAATTTACCAGGTCAACATCTTTATTTGACACACTCCAGTCCTCTGTGTCATTCCAGGTGTTTAGAAACTCACTCTTCAGTGTGTAAATTACAGCAATATCACTCTCAGTCCAGATCTGGTTCCCCGCAGCGTCTTCAGCTGATTTCCTCCATTGAAACTGAACCGATTGCCCAACAGCCTGAAAGAGATGGAAGATTAAAGAGGAATAAACAGATTGAACAACAGTGTTAATAACAGAGAGACTGGAGTTAATGGGACAAATCTCCTGCTCACTGGGTCATCAGAGACCAGACATATGGCTGAAGATGGGCAGCGGGTCCCTGTCATGTCCTGACTTGCGGGCCTACGTGGGAATTGCCCCAGAGGTTTAAATTTCCACTGGGTAATACCCCTGCTGCCCGGGACCCTGTGTGAATGTCTCTGACTCTGGGTTAGAATCGGAGACTTGGGACAAATCCCCAGGACTTACCTGGGTAGTTACCCAGGAAAGTTAGACTGTAAAACCTGGTCTAATAGCTGGGTAACTCCACAACCCAGTCCCCCAATCACCCCCCACTGACCATCATACTACACCCACACTACCCCATTAACCCCTCCAACCACCCCCTCCAACCCGACTACCTCCTGAGCCTCCCAACTCTGTCCTTGACCAAACCTGACCAAACCCCCGGCTTTACAGCCCGACCCAACAACGCGGCTGACCCAGCCCCATTAGCCGTCAACCTGACCGCATTAACCCCCAAACCCCGCCGACCCCACCACTCTCCCCCTGACCCGACTAGACTCTGCTCGGATGGAGATCCGGGGGGGTGGGGGGGGGGGGGGGGGGGGGGGGGTCACTGCTGAAGGTTCCGGGAGGAAAATGAAGCAGTTTCAGTTTGGGAGAATCTTGTTGAGCAGCGGCAATCCGCTTTTCATTGCTGCTGTTTGATAGATTCAGCACCATTTATATTTTAAATCCCATTTATATTTTAATTATTACACTAAACATTAACACAAACACTCACTCGATCAGTTTCAGAGTCCCGCAGTTCAGGATGAGGCGGCGGAGAGCGGGGACAGATCGGTCTGTGAAGTGGTTGAATCCCAGGTTCAAATCCGTCAGTGACCGGTTTGTACTGAGAGCGGAGGCGAGATCCTCGGCAAAAGAATCACTGAGACAGTTATCATAGAGACTAAGGATCAGGGGGAGAAAAATAACAGGAATCAGGGTAAATTCACAGTGTTTTAACGAATACTATTAATAATAATATACAGTAAGAGACCTTCCAAAAGCACAGCATACATTTATAAAGGAAAATGAAAACACTATTAATGCTGCAAATTAAATATAAATATAATATACTGGAAATACTCAGCAGATCCGGCAAGTATTTGTGAAGAGAAAAACAGAGTTAAACATAGAAACTAGAAGCAGGAGCAGGCCATTCAGCCCTTCGAGCCTGCTCCGCCATTCATTATGATCATGGCTGATCATCCAACTCAATAGCCTGCTCCCGCTTTCTCCCCATATCCTTTGATCCCTTTCGCCACAAGAGCTATGTCTAACTCCTTCTTCAAAACATGCAATGCTTTGGCCTCTACTATTTTCTGTGATAACGAATTCCACAGGCTCACCGCTCTCTGGGTGAAGAAATTTCTCCTCATCTCAGTCCAAAATGGTCTTCCCCGTATCCTCAGAGTGAGACTCCTAGTTCTGGGCTCCCCCACCATCGGGAAAATCCTTCCTGCATCTACCCTGTCTAGTCCGCTTAAAATTTTATAGCTCTCTATGAGATCCCCCCTCATTCTTCTGAGCTCCATCGAAAATAATCCTAACCGAATCAATCTCTGCTCATATGTCAGTCCTGCCATCCCAGGAATCAGTCTGGTAAACCTTCGCTGCACTCACTCTATAGCAAGAACATCCTTCCTCAGGTAAGGAGACCAGAATTGCACACAATATCCCAGGTGTGGTCTCCCCAAGGCCCTTTATCATTGCAGCAAGACATCCCTGCTCCTGTACTCGAATCCTCTCGCTATGAAGGCCAACATATCATTTGGCTTATCTGCCGCCTGCTGTACCTGGATGTTTACCTTCAGCAACTGGTGAACGAGGACACCCAGGTCTCATTGCACATTCCCCTCTCTCAAGTTATAGCCATTCTGATATTAATCTGCCTTCCTGTTTTTGCTACCAAAGTGGATAACCTCACATTTCTCCACATTATCCTGCATCTGCCATGCATTTGCCCACTCACCCAGCTTGTCCAAATCACACTGAAACATCTCTGCATCCTCCTCACAGCTCACCCTCCCACCCAGCTTTGTGTCATCTGCAAATTTGGAGATATTACATTTAGTTCACTCATTTAAATGATTAATATATATTGCGAATAGCTGTGGTCCCAGCAACAATCCCTGTGGTACCCCACTAGTCATTGCCTGCCATTCAGAAAAAGATCCATTTATTCCTAATCTTTGTTTCATGTCTGCCAACCAGTTTTCGATCCATCTCAAATCAATACCGCACTTTAATGTTACATGCTAATATCTTAGGCGGGACTTCTGGAAGACCAAATAAACCACATCCATTGGCTCCCCTCTCATCAACTCTACCAGTTACATCGTCATAAAATTCCAGTACATTTGTGAAGCATGATTTCCCTTTCATAAATCCATGTTGACTCTGCCCAATTGCGCCACTGCTTCCCAAGTGCTCAGCTATTAAATCTTCTATAATGGATTCTAGAATTTTCCCCACTACTGACGTCAAGCTGACTGGTCTACAATTCCTTGTTTTCTCTCTGCCTCCCTTTTTCAATAGTGGGGTTACATTAGCTCCCCTCCAATCTGTAGGAACTGTTCTAGTGTCTATAGAATCTCGGAAGATGACCACCAATTCATCCACAGTTTCTCTGGCCACTTCCTTATGTACTCTGGGATGGAGATTATCAGGCCCTGGGGATTTATCGGCCTTCAATCCCATCAATTTACCCAACACCATTTCCCTACTAATGCTGATTTCTTTCAGTTCCTCCCATTAACTAAATCCTATGTGCCCCAACATTTTTAGTATGTTATTTGTGTCCTCTTTTGTGAAGACAAAGCCAAAGTTTGTACTTAGTTGGTTGGCAACTTCTTTGTTCCCCATTATAAATTGCCCTGTTTTTGACTGTGAGGGACCTACATTTGTCTTCAACAATTTTTTTTTTCTCTCCACATACCTATCGAAACCTTTACAGTCAGTTTTTATGTTCCCCACAAGCTTACTCTCAAAATCTATTTTCCTCTTCTTAATCAATCCTTTGGCCCTCCTTTGTTGAATTCTAAACTGCTCCCAATCCTCAGGTCTGTTCTTTTCTTTGGCCAATTTGTATGCCTTTTCCTTGGATCTAATGCTACCTCTAATTTCACTTGTAAGCCATGGTTTGGCCACCTTTCCTGTTTTACTTATGCGCACGACAGGAATAAACAATTGTTGTAGTTCACCCATGCGCTCTTTGAATGTTTGCCATTGCTTATCCACCAACACCCCTTGAAGTAACATTTTCCCAATACTTCATAGCCAACTCGTGTCTCATACCATTATAGTTCCCTTTGTTAAGATTCAGGACCCTAGTCTCAGAATCAACTACTTCACTCTCCATCTTGATGAAGAATTTTATCATATTAAAGTCTGAGCTGTTATTAGAACTGGGAAATACCAGTGAATTGACAGGGTTTAAGCTATGGTGTTTGGGTGATTTGGGGCAAGGAGAGAACAAATGGAATTTGTGGTGTGATTAAATGACAAAATGGATGATGGTGCAAGACAACAGCACAGTGTCTCCATGTCACTCGGTGGGGGGGACGTGGGATGGTGCGTGACTCAGGAATGAAGTTTGTGGTCGGGATGTGGATAAGGGCTGTGATCTTGCTGGAAGCTATGAAGACAACATCCCTGGTTTACTGATGTCTCCCTGGGGGCACTTCTCCAGGCTGCTGTGGCTCGGAGGGAGGTCTTGTTCCCTCAGGACAGGAGGAGGAGATCGGCCCAGTCAATCCGAGCAAGCTTGGGGGGAGATTGCCGAGGAGGTGAGCAGGTGTGGGGCACGTGCTTGCAGTGACACAAAATGATCAACACCCTGATGTGTTCTGGCAAGGTGAGTGCAGCAAACAATGTTAAACTTACAGTCTTATACGTGACTAAGGATGCCCATGGAGCAGCATTGACTGTCAAAGACATGTCAGCCTGTGGAAGGCCGCGGCCAGTGAGAGTTGACTCCTGCGCTGCCGAGACTGAGTGTCCACATGCAGGAGGCATCTCGGTGATGACATGATGGGCAGCCAGGCTGATATCAGCATCGACTAATGTGTATCTTAGATGGGTGAGTAACCATAGAAATGTATGTGCTTGTAGAAGAGAGTGCATGATGTCAGCGAAGGAGCCACTAAGAGTGCTGGCGTCCAGATCTTGCCATCCTTACACCAATAGAAGATGAAGTACTGCAGCTGAGAGGGCTGAAGGCAGGGCGGATGGTTGGTGGAGCTCAGAGATCGAGTGGCTTAATGTGGCGGGGGATGTGATCCCAGGAGTAGAATCAGATAGGTCAGATTCAGATCAGAAAAAACTGAGGTAGAACATTAGATAGGGACGTTGTGATACGCATGGAGTTACAGGAGGAGCAAAGTTTAAAAAGTGTCCAGCAAGGGAAATTGATGGGTTAAACTGTTTATACATCAATGCAAGGAGTATTACAAACAAGGTAGATGAGTTAATGGCACAGGTAGACACATGGCAGCAGGATGTAATTGCTATAATGGAGACCTGGCTAAAGGATGGACAAAACTGGCGGCTAAATATTCCTTGTATAGAGTCTTCAGACATGCTATAGAGTAGGATATTAAAAAAGGGAGCGGGGTAGCACTAATGGTTAAAGAATCAATACCAGTTGTGAGAAGGGATGATATAATAAATGGGTCAACAAACGAGGCTTTATGCTTTGAGCTTAGAAATAAAAAAGGGGCAGTCAGACTACTGGGGGTATAGTACAGAACACCAAATACTGAAAGGGAGATAGAAGAATAAATATGTAGGCAAATTTCTACTTGTAAGAACAAAAGGGCAATAATAGTAGGAGACTTCAACTATCCTTACATCAACTGGGATTCAAACAATATAAGGGGCAGTGAGGGAAAAAAAAATCATGCAGTGTGACCAGGAAAATTTTTCAAACAATTAGCGACAAACACAACGAGAGGAGATGCAATTCTAGACCTAGTCTTGGGGAACGAAGAAGGGCAAGTGAGTGACAGTTGGCGACCATATCCGGGACAGTGATCACATTTCAGTTAGATTTAGCATTACAATGGAAAAAGACAGAGATAAGGCAGGAGTTAAAGTCTTCAACTGGGGGAAGGCAAATTTTGCAGAAATGAGAAGGGACTTGGCTGAGGTGGACTGGACAGCATTGCTGGAAGAAATAACAATGGAAAATCAGTGGGACGCACTAAAAAGCAAGATCCTAATTGTACATAGTAGACATGTCCACTACAAACATGAGTGGTACTGCCAAATCTAGACCTCCCTGGTTGTCTAGAGGAATACAGGGAAAGATCAAACAGAAAAAATGAATGTGTACGATTGGCAGAAAGAAGTAAGCACTGCAGATAACCTAGACGAATATAGGAATATAGGGACGAAGTAAAAAAGGAAATAAAGAAATCAAAGAGAGGACATGAAAAAAGATTAGGAAGAAAAGTTGAAGATAATCCAAAGATGTTTTACCAACACCTTAATGCTAAAAGATTAGTTAAGGAAAAAGTGAGACCTATCAGAGATGAAGATGGAAACTTGTGTGTAAGTGCAAAGGCTGTGGGAGGGGTTTTGAATGAATATTTTGTCTCCGGGTTTACAAAGGAAAGGGAGGATGTAGATATAGTAGTCCAGGAGGAACACTGTGAGATATTGGATGGGATAGTCACAAAGAGAGAGGAAGTGCTGGAAGGGTTGAAGTCCTTACAAGTTGATAAGTCACCAGGGCCAGATGGATTGTTTCTGAAGCTGCTGAAGGAAGTCAGGGAGGAGATAGCAGATGCTCTGAGGATGATTTTCCAATGTTCACTAGATACAGGGGAGGTACCAGAGGACTGGAGAAAATCAAACGTAGTTCCATTGTTTAAAAATGGATCAAAGGAAATGCCAAACAATTATAGGCCAGTTAGTCTTACATCAGTGATGAGCACATTAGTAGAATCAATCTTGAGAGATAAGATTAACTGTCATGTGGAAAGGCATGGTCTAGTCAGGGATGGTCAGCATGAATTTGTTAAAGGAAGGTCTTGCCTCACAAATTTGATTGAATTATTTAAGGAAGTGACAAAAAGGGTTGATGAAGGTAGTGCAGTGCATGTTGTGTACCAGGTCTCACATGGCAAATTGGTCAGGAAAGTAAAAGCCCAAGGGATTCAGGCTAATGTGGCAAACTGGATAAAAACGTTGGCTTTTGTAACAGGAAACAAAGGTTAATGGTCGATGGATGCCCTTGTGAATGGAAAGTTGTCTAACATGGTGTTCCACAGGGCTCGGTATTGGGATCCTTGCTGTTTGTGTTATATATTAACGATTTGGACGTGAATGTGGGGGGCACAATTGGGAAATTTACAGCTGACACGAAGATTGGCCCAGTAGTGGATAGTGTAGAGGACAGCCATAATCTCCAAAGTGATATAGATGGGTTGGTGGAGTGGGTGGTAAAGTGGCAGATGGATTTTAACATAGAAAAGTGTTAGGTCATACATTTAGGAAGGTCAAACAGTTACATGGATCACATAATGAATGGGAATATACTAGGGTGGGTAGATGAAGTGAGAGATATTGGCGTACCCATTACACAGGTCCCCGAAGGAAGCAGTTCAAGTAGACAAGGTTGTAAAGAAGGCATATAGAATGTTCTCCTCCGTTGGTTGAGGAATAGAATATAAAAGCAAAGATATAATATTGGAATTGTATAAAACACTGGTGAGGCCACAACTGGAGTATTGTGTGCGATTCTGGTCACCACATTACAGGAAGGACATAATAGCTCTGGAGAGAGTGCAGAAGAGGTTTACAGGAACATTGCCACGATTAGGAAAGTGCAGCTATGAGGAGAGGTTGTATAAATTGAGGTTATTTTCCTTAGAACACAGAAGGATGAGAGGGGACTTGATTGAGGTGCATAAAATTCTGAGGGGAATAGATAGAGTGGAAAGGATAAAATTGTTTCCCTTCATGGAGAATTCTAAAACCAGGGGTCATAGATTCAAGAGAAGTGGCAGAAAGTGTAGGGTGGGGTGGGGTGCATGAGGAAGATAATTTTTACGCAGAGGGTAGTGGATGTCTGGAATTCGCTGCCCAAGTTGGTGGTAGAGGCAGAAACATTAAACTCTTTGAAAAAAGTACGTGGATCTGCACCTAAAGTGTTGTAAGCTGCACGGCTATGCGCCAGGTGCAGGAAGGTAGGCTTAGATAAGACACTTGGGTGTCCTCAGGCTGGCATGGACAAGATAGGCCGAATGGCCTCCTTCTGTGCTGTAACTTTTCTATTGTTCTTTGTTTCAAATGAATGGGCACAGGAGAGCCTCTGGGGTCTGCAAAACATAATCCGTCTCTATCCATCACTGGTCACAGATTCTAGTCTGAAGAAAGTGTTGGAATATGAACAGAAGAACTAGGAGCAGGAGAAGGCCATTCAGCCCCTCAAGCCTTCGCCGTCATTTGATAAGATGATGGCTGCTCTGATTCTGGCTGATCTGATTCTGGCTGATCTGATTCTGGCTGATCTGATTCTGGCCTTAACACTGCTTTCCTGTCGGTCTGCAGTAACCCTCGTTTCTCTCGTCAATCAAAAATCTACCTTAACTCAGACTTGAATATACTCAATGACCCAGCCTCCATTTGCCTCTTGGGCAGAGAATTCCACAGACTTTCTAAATTTCTTCTCTTCTCAGTCTTAAATGGGGGAGCCCTATTTTTTTTTTTGCAACAGTGTCGCTTAGTTCTACTCCCACAAGAGGAAAGATCCTCTCAGCATACATCCTTTCAAGTCCCCTCAGGATCTTGTACGTTCAATAAGATCACCTCTCAGCCTCCTGAACACCAACGGGTATAGGCCCAATCTGCTTAACTTTTCATCGTAAAATAAACCCTTCGTCCCAGCAATCATTCGAGTGAACCTTCACTGAACTAGTTGTAATGCAATTATACCCTTTAACTAAATAGAGCAAAAGTTTATAGTTTACTCCAGATGCCGTCTGACTAAGGCCCTGTATAGCTGCAGCAAAACTTCTCTACTTTTACACTGCATTTCCCTTGCAATAAAAACTTATGAAATCGGAGGAGGAACCAGCTATTCAGCCCTTCGAGCCCGCTCCAGCATTCACTGAGATCACGGTTCATCTTCCACTTCAACAACATTTACTTGTGTTAACCATATGTTCCATGATGCTTTCAATGTGTAGAAATCTATAAATCTCAGTCTTGAACATACTAAATTACTGAGCCTTCTCTGGGGCATTGAATTCAAAAGATTCACCACCCTCTGGGTGAAGGAATTCCTCCACATCTCAGTCCTAAATGGCCTGCCCCTTATTCTGAGACTGTGTCCCCTGGTTCTAGACACCCCCAGCCTGGGGCAACCTCCAACCTGCATCTACACTGTCAATCCCTGTAAGAATTTGGTATGCCTGAATAAGATCACCTCTCATTCTTCTAATCTCCAGAGAACAGAGGCCCAGTCTATTTAATTTCTCCTCAGCATGCATTGCTCCAGGAATTATTTTAGTGGAACCTTCATTGCACTCGGTCTAAGACAAGTACATCTTTCCTTTTGTAAGATGACAAAAACTGCATGGAATGCTACTGTTGCCGTCTCACCAAGGCAGTGAGACATCTTTACTCCTAAACTCAAATCCACTTGTAATAAAAACCAACATACCATTTACCTTTTTAACTGTTTGCTGTACGTTCATGTTAGCTTTAAGTGACTCCTGATCAAGGACATTGAAGTACCTTTGAAGATCAACGCTTCCCAGTCTCTCACCATTTAACAAATTGTCTGTATTTTTAATTTCCTGCCAATGTGGATAACCTCACATTTCTCCATATTATATTCCATCTGCCAAATTTTGGCCACTCTCTTATCCTCTCCAGATCCCCTTGAAGCAAATTTGCATCCTCCTCACAACTCACACTTCCACCTAATTTCCTGTCACCCGCAAACTTGTAAATGACATTTAATCCCGATTTTCAAATCATTGATATAGATTGTGAAAAGCTGTGACTGTGATCCTTGCCCTATCTCACTGTACCACATCCACGGGTCTCCCCTTATCTATTCTCGTGACTGCATCCTCAAGAAAACCCAACAGATATGTTACACATGATTTCCCTTTCATACATCCATGTTGAATCTGCCCAATCCTACCATTATTTACTAAGTGTTCTATTACCACATCCTTTATTGCAAAATCTAGCATTTTCCTTCCTCCTTATGTCAGGCTAACAGATCTCTAGTTCCCAGTTTATTCTCGCTCTTTTATTAAACAACAGGGTTATATCTTCCACCTTCCAATCTGCAGGAACCATTCCAGAGGCTACAGAATTTTCAAATATGATCACCAACGCCTCTCTTATCGCTGCAGCCACTTCCTTTAACATTCTGGAATGTAGATCTTCAGGTTCAGGGAATTTACTACTTTAGGTCCCAATAATTTCTCTAATACTTTTTTAAACAAATATTCATATCTTGCAGTTCCTCATTTACATTAGTCCCTGATTC
The DNA here is from genome assembly GCF_017639515.1 of Carcharodon carcharias. NCBI lineage: Eukaryota > Metazoa > Chordata > Chondrichthyes > Lamniformes > Lamnidae > Carcharodon > Carcharodon carcharias. Next base: position 133,580 of record NW_024470605.1, on the reverse strand, counting down.
TCCTTTATTTCTGAGCGATTTTTAGTATTTTGCTCTGTGAAGCCAGACACAAAGTACTTGTTTAATTTCTCTGCCATTTCCTTATTCCACATTGTAATTTTTCCTGACTTTGCTTGAAATGGACCCACATTTATTTTTACTAATATTTTCCTTTTTACATACCTACAGAAGCATTTGTGTTTCTTGCTAGTTTACTCTCATATTCTATCTTTTCTTCCTTCATCCATTTCTATGCAATTTTCTAAAATGCTCCCAATTCCCAGGCTTTTCTTTTTCTGGAAATTTTATACATCTCTTCACTTGATGTAATTCAATCCTTGATTTCTTTTGTTGGGACACGTTCATTGCTGGGATTTTGTGCATCAAAGGAATGCATTTTTGTTGTAAACACGTCACATTTCAAAGTCTTAAATGGAAGCTGGGAGTAAGTACACCACTGAGATTCACACTCAGGATCTTCGGTTTACTAGACAGTCATTGGAACTGCTTTATCCACAGCATCTACATAAATGCCAGCATACCAACTGTCTTCCTAATCACTTGCTCCACTGCATGCTTGTGATCCATAGACTGGGACTCCCAGATCCCTCAGTACTGTACAGTCTGCAGTCTTTCTCCATTCACGTAAGATACTACTTTTCTATTCTTACAGCCAAAGAGGTCAAATTTACATTTTCTCACATTAAACTCCATCTGCCTTTTTTTTGCCCATTCACTTCACCTATCTAAATCCCTTAATAGACTCTTTATGTCCACTTGACAAGTTACTTTCCTGCCTTTGCACCATCGGCAAATTTAGCTACCGTGCATTCAGTTCCTTCACCCAAGTAATTTACACAGGTACTTTAGGCCCCAGCACTGACCTCTGTGTCACTCCACTAGTACCAGTTTGCCAAACCAAAAATGGCCCTTTACCCCAAATCTCTGTTTGCTGAGTTAATCAATCGTCTTTGCATACTAATATGCTACCACCTGTATAACAAATTCTTATCTTGTTATCTTTGTTATCTTTGATGTGACACCTGATCAAATTGTTTTTGGAAATCCAAGTGCACCAAATCTACAAATTCTCCTTTACCAGTTTTCATGCTACATCCTCAAAGAAATCCAAACCATTCGCCCCATGTGATTTTCAATCCGCTGGGCCTTCCATGAACCTGGGGAATTTTGGAAGATCACAACCAATGCATCTACTATGTCTGCAGCCACTTCCTTTAAGACCCTATGATGAAAGTCATCAAGACAAGCGACTTGAGAACCTTTGGTTCTAATAGTTTCCCTAATAGCTTTTCCGAATAAACCTGGATGTTTGAAGTTCGTCCTTCCTTTTTACCTCTTGATTTTCAACTATTTTTTGGGATGTTTCTTTTGTCTTCTACAGTGAAGAGAGACACAAAATACCTATTCAACGCTTCTGCCGTTTCCTCATTCCCATTATTAATTTCCCAGCCTCACCCGCTAAGGGACCAATGCACACTTCAGTATTCGTTTCCTATATAAATATTTGGAGAATATATTAAACCCATTAACGTCCCAATTGTCAGCGGATTTTCGTGGCCCATCCAACCTGACGTTGGGGGACCAGCCAATCGGCCAGGAAACCTTTACATTCTTGATGGAACCTCATCCAAGGGAGGGATGGAATCTCCGTTAGGATTTACAATAAAAATAAATATCTGGCTCTGTGTGTTTTGTGTGAGACCTGCTTTCAGGAGCTTGATTGTGCTGCAGGGACAGTTTGGCAGCACCTTTTGTGCTTTGTTTTATTATTTGGAGGTCTGCAGCTCTCTGAGGCATCTGTCTGCCTTCAGGGAGCTGACTGGAAGCGCTCACCAGCACTTACAGTGAGGTTGGTGCCACCCTCTTCCCTCCCCCAGCGGCAGTGCTGAGCCTTTCCCCGGGTCCGCTTCACACTGGCTGCCTCTCCATTGGCCAAGCAGCGTAAGATCATGGTCGCGGGCCTGACTGGGCAGAAGCACATTTCACATCCGCTTCCAGGCTCCCCGATCGTGCACCCGACAAGGGAAACATTCAGGACAGGTTCATGTCTCAGTTTGATGGGTTTACATTAGAACTGGGAAAAGCAGTGTCTGCACTGGTTTTAAGTGACAGTAAATTGGTGGGGGGCGGTGGGGGGAGGGGGATTGCAAAATGGAAATGCACAAATTATTAAAGTGACAAAACTGGTGAGGGTACAAAATGAACCACAGTTCTGGTATGATAGCCAAGTGGTTATTGTAACCCCAAGATCAAGAGTTCAAATCTCACAATGGCAAACTATGAAACAATGTAATTTCATCTGAATAGGAACAGATGGAAACGTGCTTGTACTCGAAAAGGACACAAAACAAATCATGGGACTCCACACCTTAAACCCGTGTCACTCATGTTTGGACATGGAGGGAGGATGGTAAAGGACTACAGTTTGTGGTGGGGAGAAAAATAATGTCTGTGAGATCAGTACACAGTGTTAGCCTTATATGTGACTAAGGGTGAACTTGGTCAAAAGCTTTTGCCGAAGCAGCCACTGGCAATGCCCAGCCAGCAGCATTGGCTGTCAGAAGCTAATATGAGTAACAGTGCTCAAAATATAAGAGCATAAGACATAGGAGCAGAAATTAGGTCATTCAGCCCATCGAGTCTGCTCCGCCATTCAATCATGGCTGATAAGTTTCTTAACCCCATTCTCCCGCTTTCTCCCCGTAACCGTTGAACGCCTTACCAATCAACAACCTATCTATCTCAGTCTTAAATACACCCAATGACCTGGCCTCCACAGCCTTCTGTGGCAATGAATTCCATAGATTCACCACTCTCTGGCTAAAGAAGTTTCTCCTCATCTCTCTTCTAAAAGGTCTTCCCTTTACTCTGAGGCTGTGCCTTCGGGTCCGAGTCTCTCCTACTAGTGGAAAGCTCTTCACCACGTCCACTCTATCCAGGTCTTTCAGTATTCTGTAAGTTTCAATCAGAATCCCCCTCTCATTCTAAACTCCATCGAGTAGAGTGCCAGAGTCTTCCAACGTTCCTCAGATGTTAAGCTTTGCATTCCTGGGATCGTTCCTCTGGACCGTCCCCAGGGGCAGCACTTCCTTCCTGAGAAACGGGGCCCAATATTGCTCACAATATTCTAAATGTGCTCTGACCAGAGCCTTACAAAGCCTCAGCAGCACATCCCTGCTTTTATATTCTAGTCCTCTCGAAATAAATGCCAACATTGCATTTGCCTTCCTAACTACCGACTCAACCTGCAAGCTAACCTTAAGAGAATCCTGGACGAGGACTCCCAAGTCCCTATCCACTCCAGATTTCTGAACTCTCTCCCTATTTAGAATATAATCTATGCCTCTACTCTTCCTACCAAAGTGCATGACCTCATACTTCCCCACATTGTATTCCATCTGCCAATTGTTTTCCCATTCTCCTAACCTGTCCAAATCCTTCTGCAGCCTCCCCGCCTCCTCAATACTACCTGTCCCTTCACCTATCTTTGTATCATCATCAAACGTAGACAGGATGCCCTCAGTTCCTACATCAAGATCATTAATGTATAAAGTGAAAAGTTGTGATCCTAAAACTGACCCCTGCGGAACTCCACTAGTCACCAGCCGCCATCCTGAGAAGGAACCCCTTATCCCCACTCTCTGCCTCCTGCCAGACAGCCAATATTCTATCCATGCTAGTACCTTGCCCCTAACACCATGGGCTCTTATCTTACTGAGCAGCCTCCTGTGCTGCACCTTGTCAAAGGCCTTCTGGAAGTCCAATTAGATAACATCCATTGGCTCTCCATTGTCTAACCTACTCGTTACCTCCGCAAAGAATTCTAACAGATTTGTCAGGAATGACCTTCCCTTGGTGAAACCATGCTGACTTTGCCCGATATTACCATGCACTTCCAAGGATTCTGAAATCTCATCCTTAATGATGGACTCTAAAATCTTACCAACGACCGAGATCAGGCTAATCAACCTGTAATTTCCCGTCTTTTGCCTCATTCCCTTCTTAAACAAAGCGGGGTGGTGGGGGTGGGCTTACATTAGCGATTTTTCAGTCCTGTGGGACCCTCCCTGACTCCAGTGATTCCTGAAAGATCACCACTAATGCCTCTACTACCTCTTCAGCTATCTCCTTCAGAACTCTGGGGTGTAATTCATCTGGTCCAGGTGATTGATCCACCTTCAGACCATTCAGTTTTCCTAGCACCTTCTCCTTGGTAATGGCCACCATACTCACCTCTGCCCCTGACTCTCTTGAACTTTGGGGATGTTACTCATGTCTTCCACCGTGAAGACCGACGCAAAGTACCTATTCAGTTCCTCTGCCATTTCTTTGTTCCCCACTACTACTTCTCCAGCACCATTTTCCAGTGGTCCAATGTCTACGTTTGCCTCTCTCTCATTTTTTATATATCTACAAAAAACTCTTGTAATCTTATTTTTTTATTATTGGTACTTTACCCTCATATTAATCTTTTCCCTCCTTATTTCTTTTTTAGTTGTCCCCTGTTGATCTTTGTAGGCTTCCCAATCCCCTGGTTTCCCACTGCTCTTTGCCGCATTGTATGCTTCCTCTTCAGCTTTTAAGCTGTCCCTGACTTCCCTTGTCAGCCATGGTTGTCTCGTCCTCCCTTTAGTATGCTTCTTCTTCCTAGGGATGAATTTTTGCTGTTTCTCCCAAATTACTCCCAGAAACTCCTGCCATTGTTGTTCCACTGTCTTTTTTGTTAGGCGCATCTCCCAATCAAATCTGGCCAGCTCCTCCCTCATGCCTCTATAGTTGCCTTTATTTAACTGTAATACCGTTACATCTGATTCCAGCTTCTTCCTCTCAAATGGCAGGGTAAATTCTATCATATTATGGCCACTTCCTCCTAAGGGGTCCTTCACCTTAAGCTCTCTTATCAAATCTGCCTCATTACACATCACTAAATCTAGAATTGCCTGTTCCCTAGTGAACTCCACCACAAGCTGCTCGAAAAAGCCATCTTGTAGACATTCCACAAATTCCTTTCCTTGGAATCCACTACCAACCTGATTTTCCCAGTCTACATGCATGTTGAAATCCCCCATGATCACTGTAACCTTGCCTTTCTTACACACCTTTTCTATCTCCTGGTGTATCTTGTGCCCCACATCCTGACTACTGCTCAGAGGCCTGTAGACAACTCCCATTATGCTTTATTTTTAACTTTGTGGTTCCTCAACTCTACCCACACAGATTCTACATCATCTGCCCTACGTCATTTCTTGCTATCCAATTAATTTCATTTCTTACTAACAAAGCAACCCACCCCCTCTGCCAACCTGCTTATCTTTTCGATAGGATTTATATCCTTGGATATTTAGCTCCCAGTCCTGACCCCCTTGCAGCCATGTCTCTGTAATGCCCACCACATCATACCTGCCAATTTCAATCTGCGCCACAAGCTCATTTACCTTATTTCGTAAACTGCATCCATTCAGATGAAACACCTTCAGTCCTGTATTTCCCGTCCCCTTTCTCATTGTCATCTCTTTATCTGATGTACTTGAAGTTAGATTCCTAGCCCTTTCCAAACACTCTGTCCTATTTTGTCTTCTGGAGAATTAAATAGCCTCTTCTGGGCTCTCCTTTATTTTCAGTTTTTTCATAATTTTGCTTGAATTTGAATCGACCCCGCACCCCACCCACAACCACCCCCACCCCCCCCCACCCCCCCGCCCCCCCCACACGTGTTAACCTGCTGCTTTGTTTCCCATTAGTCATACTTCTTGGTATTTTTCCCTGCCCTCCCCCCACTTTTTAGTTTACAGTCCTGTTGGCCACCCTATTTACCCTCTTCCCTAGAACATTGGTCCCAGATTGGTTCAGGTGGAGACCATGCCAACGGTGCAGATCCCGCCTGTTCCAATACTGATGCCAGTCCCCCACGAAATGGAACCCCTCTATCCGGCACCACTTATTTAGCCACGTGTTTACTTCCCTTATTCTCACGTCCCTATATATTGATAAATATGAAGTTATTCCAAACACAACCTCACACTGTCTGGTACTTACTGCAGTTTCAGTATTTTACAGTCTGATCCCCTCAGAGCTACAGACAGTCTTTTCACTCCTGAATCTTCCAGATTGTTATGAATCACGTTCAGATCTGTCAGTGAGTGATTAAAAACAGAGGCAATCTCCTCAGCACAATAATCTGTCAGATTGGTGCCCTGTAGACTTGGGGGGTGGGGTGGCTGGGGGGAGGGTTCGAGAGAGAGAAAAATAACAGGAATCAGAATAAATTTCCAGTTTTTTTCAAAGAACGTAACTAATTAAAACAATAATATATTGTGAAACATTCAAGAAACACAACTTCAAAACATAAAAGCAATCTATAATTGATGCTGTCGATGTGAAATATAAAGGAATGTTCTGTAAATAGTCAGCCTGTGAGGCAGCATCTGTGAAGGGAGAAACAGAGCCCAGAGTCCCGCAGGGGGGCGCGTGCCTGACCCAATCAGGTGAGGAAACCTGTGAGATGATGTCGGATAAGCGTCCTGACGTCATCGCGCACTCGTGCGATATTTCACTTGGCGGGCACGCGCAAAGGTTGAAGAGCTCCCGCGGACAATGAAGTGGGAAATTAAACCCATTAACGTCCCAATTGTCAGTGGGTTTTCGTGGCCCATCCAACCTGACGTTGGCGCACCAGCCATTCGACCAGGCGACCTTTACATTCTTGATGAAACCTTATCGAAGGAATCTCCGTTAAGATTTATAATAAAAATAAATATCTGGCTCTGTGTGTTTTGTGTGAGGCCTGCTTTCAGGAGCTTGATTGTGCTGCAGGGACAGTTTGGCAGCATCTTTTGTGCTTTGTTTTATTATTTGGAGGTCTGCAGCTCTCTGAGGCATCTGTCTGCCTTCAGGGAGCTGACTGGAAGCGCTCACCAGCACTTACAGTGAGGTCGGTGCCGCCCTCTTCCCTCCCCCAGCGGCAGTGCTGAGCCTTTCCCCGGGTCCGCTTCACACTGGCTGCCTCTCCATTGGCCAAGCAGCGTAAGATCATGGTCGTGGGGCTGATCGGGCAGAAGCGCATTTCACACCCACTCCCAGACTCCCCGATCTTGCACCCGACAAGGGAAAAATTCAGGCCAGGTTAATGTTTCAGTTTGATGAGCTTACATTAGAACTGGGGAAAGCAGCGTCTGCACTGGTTTTAAGTGAAAGGGAAATTGGGGAGGGGGTTAGGGGAGGAGGATTGTAAAATGGAAGTGCACCGATTATGAACGTGACAAAACTGGTGAGGATACAAAACAAATCACGGGACTCCACACCTTAAACCCATGTCACTCGTGTGTGGATATAGAGGGAGGATAGTAAAGGAATAGATTTTGTGGGGGGGGATGAATATAATGGCTGTGAGGTCAGTAAACAGTGTTAGACTTACAACCTTATATGTGACTAAGGATAAAAGTGAACTTGGTTAAAAGGTCTTGTCCACCCAGCCCCTGGCAATGCCCAGGCAGCAGCATTGGCTGTCAGAAGCATGTCAGCCTCTGTGTGGAGAGCCCCGGTCAGTCAGAGTTGACCCCTGTGCTGCCGTGATTCAGTGGGTGCAAGCAGGTAGAATCACTGTGTCTCCATGATGGACAGTCAGGCTGTCACCAACGTAGGCTGGAGTATGACTTTGATGGGTATGTAACAATGGACAGTTATGTGCTTGTAGAAGAGAGCACACAATGTTGGGGGATGATCCAAGATGGATGGCTCCATCAAGATCTTGTCATCCTTAAACCAATGGAAGATGAAATGCTGGAGCTGGGAGATTGGAAGCAGGGCGGGCAATCACTGACGGTGAAATGCTTGTGGAGCTAAGACAGTGAATGGCCTAATGGATGGATAGAGGAGAGCCTATGGAGCCCACAAAACATAATGATCATGTATCAGTCCCTAGTCACGTGGAGTAGTCTGAAGGAAATGTTGGAATGTGCATTGCCCTATAATCACTCTCCTCCCTCTCACTAATCAAGGGCAGTGATTGTGGGCAGCGTCCACCTCTGAGGAGGAGGAGAGGGCCTCTGGGTGCACCGTCACATTATTCCCCCCACACCCTCAGCACAAAAATCTGTTGGACTGACATCCCATAGACTGGGGTTAGAGACAGAGAGAAATAACAGGAGGCAGAGAAAATGCAATTTCATTTTCATTAATAACATTATCACTGACATTAATAATAATGGACAGTGTTTATTTATTTTTTTTAATAATACTGCAGAAAATGTATTGTTAGACATTCAGTTATCATCAAAGTAATCTCATACAGTTTGGTACTTACCCCAATCTCTGTATTTTACAGCCCGCGTTCCACAGAGCCACAGACAGTAGTTTCACTCCTGAGTCTCCCAGTCGATTAACACCGAGATCCAGATCTGTCAGTGACTGGTTTATGTTGATCACAGAGGTAAGATCCTTGGCACAAGTACCTGTGAGATTGTTATTCCTCAGACTGGAGATAAGGGAGAGAAAACCAACAGGAATCAGGGTAAATCTCCGGTGTCCTAGGGAATACTATTAATGACAATAGTAATGCACAGTGTGAGATACTTCATTATATAGGGGGAAAACACTATTGATGATGAAAATCTGAAATATAACAGGAAAACGCTGGAAATACTCAGCAAGTCAGAGACTATATGTTAAGAAACAATTAGAGATGACAGTTTGAATTTTAAGCTCACCGGCCAGTGGGTTTTTAAGCAATGGGTGAGTGTAAAATTTTTCGGCTGGGCTTCTCACCAGCCGAGAACTCTCAGCGATTGACGTTGGGGTGGGCGGGGCCTCAGACCGACCACCCGCCCTCGCCCCAGTTGAGGCTCTTAAGTGGCCAATTTTTGATCACCTCAGTGCCCTTTCCCACCCAGCCTCAATTTTTAGGTTGCTGGGAGGAGTTCCTGGGTCTGGTGGAAGCCCAAAAATAAGCGGATTCAGCCATTTGGTGGAAGGGGCTGGGGGTGGGGAGGTGTCTCCATCAGAAGCTCCCCTTTTAACTTCGGGCATCCCCTCACCCCCTCACCCCCAGCTGCCCCAGCAAGGCCCAGAGGCCGCAGGACCTTCCTCCAACACTCAGTCCGCCTCTTCCCTGACACCCCAATCACCTAAAGTCTAGCCCCTAGGCCTCCCCTATCTTCCCCATTCTGAGACCCCCAAAACTTACCTTTTCTTGGACTCCCGGGGCTTAGGCTCTGGGGAGTGCATGCAGTCTCAGTCCTGTCCACAGCAGGTTCTGGCACTGCATGAACTAGAGACTTGCCGGCCAATCTGATAGTCTGGCAGGTCTCAAAGACAGGACCTCCTCCCATGTGAGGAGTGGAAGTCAAGTCTGCAGCTGATTAACACTCAGTGGAGCGTGAAATGTTCATGGGATGGAGTGTTGGCGGAGATGTGTTCCTCACTGAATCTTTGGATGGTGGCATGGGAACCACCACCATCGTAAAAATCCTGGCCCAAGTTTCAGTTTGTTGAGCCTTCATCAGACCTGGGAAAAATCAGGACTTGACAGGTTTTAACCGACAGGGAAATGGGGGAGAGGGAGGTAAGAAAGGAACAAAATTGAAGTGCAGGAGTGATTAAATGACAAATGGATGTTGGGGCATGAAGGACAGCAATCATTAACTCCTGGTGTGAGACTTTGCTTTTTGAGAACCGAGTTGCAGCATGAAATGTGGTCAAACATCTGTTTCAGGTGACTATGAACACCTGTGTAGGAAAATTGGTTTGGCGTCTGCTAACATTATATTCAGACAATGGGGCAGATAGCCTGTATGGGTCAACCATCAGCAGAAACAAGCTGGTCTTTAGGCATCTTGATTAAAGGTCAAAAACTATTTCAAGTCAGAAAGAACATAAGCTAACAAGATCAGCCAAGTTGGCCACCAGAGAAAGAGCAATCCCGATTTTGTGCAAGAGGGCTGTATAAGTATGAACTGAGATTTGCAGTGTAATACACACACCTGCAGTCATAGACAGTCATGGGAAGCAGGATCTACATCCTCATCAGAAGACAAGCCGAGTGTATAAGTGCTATACCAGCAGCTTTGAGAATAGCTAGCTCAGAGAGGGGTGGTCTAGGGACTTGATGTCTCGTATATATCACATGTGCGACTAAGTGTAAGCTTACTGTAAATGGAAGTAAAGTGGGAACAGTTCAGTACAGATTGAGAGTTGATTCTGAATCACACATTTGTGTTGTTCTGCTTGGCGTTGAACCACGTCATACTCGCTGTAATTCTAGGGTCACCACCTCAAAGGGTTAATTTCCCTGCTTGCAAGACACAATCACAGCATACCCAACTCCTTACCTGGGGTCGCTAGAGGACATGGAGCATCAGTGATCAGGGGATGGAGTTTGTGGTGGGGATGAGCGTAATAGCCGTGAATGCAGCACACAAGGTGATGCTTAAAGCTTCACTTATGATGATGGTAAAAGTGAAATCTGGAGAAAGGTCATCCACAACCAGCCTCTGGTAATGCCCAGGCAGCAGCATTGACTGTTCAAGACATGTCAGCCTCTCTGGAGGGCCCATTCAGAGTTGATTAGTGATGACCAAATGGCTCCATGCAGGAGCCATCCCTGTGGTGTCATGATGGACAGTCAGGCTGCAACAGCTTAGGCTCATACTGGACTTTGATGGAAGGTAAAGCGCTGTATTTGGGAAGCCTAGATGCTGGGCGGCAATCACTGATGGTGAGATGGTTTGTGGAGCTGAGAGAGAGAGTAGTCTAATGGATGGACACAGGAGAGCCTCTGGTGACCACAAAGCATAGTGTTCATGTGTCCATCACTGTTCACACACAATAATCTGAAGGGTTTCTTCTAATGTGCATTGCTCTCGGATCACTCTTCTCACTTTCCAAATCAAGGACTTCTGTGACCGAGGCACAGCCCACTTCTGAAGAGGAGAAGGGGTCCTCAGAGGTTGCACCTTCACTTTATTCTCCTGTACCCTCAGCACAAAAAATCTGTGGGACTAACATCCCATAGATGGGATTAGAGACAGAAATTACATGAATCAGAGTAAATGGAGATTTTTTAAAAAAATAATAACTTTATCACCATCACTAATAAAATTGAACAGTATGTATTTATTGTAACAGTAACAGTGCTGACAATGTTTTGTTTTCTATCCTGCCATTAAAAAGACCATATCGCACAGTCTGTACTAACCACAGTTTCTGTATTTTACAGTCCGGATCCCTCAGAGCCTGAGAGAATAGTTTCACCCCTGAATCTCCCAGTTTATTAAGAGCAAGGCTCAGATCCGTCAGTGATCGGTTTGTCCTGAGAGCAGAGGTGATACCCTTGGCAGCAGAACTTGTGAGATTGTTATAAGACAGTCTGAAGATCAGAGGGAGAAAGATAACAGGGACCAGGGTAAAGTCAGTGTTCTAAAGACCGTGAATGACACTAATAATAGAAAGTGTGAGAAATTGAAGAAACAACCTGCATTGATCTGGAAGGTAAAATAGTTTTGTTGGTCTATATCTGGAATCTAAATAGAATATGCTGGAAATACTCAGCAGGTCAGGCAATATCTGTTCAGAGAGAAAAAGAGTTAAATGTTTCTATCAATGCGCTTTCATTAGAATAGGGCAAAAAAATCAGCGAATCTACAGGTTTTAAGCAACAGGGAAATGGGGAAAGGAGGGTGGCAAGGAAAGGACAATATGAAAAAGGATGATGATACAAAACAAAAGCATAGGATTCCCATGTCCTTATCTGGGTTGCTAGGGAGGGGCATGGGATGGTCAATGTCTCTGGAATGGAGTTTGTAATGGGGCTGAAGAAAATGACTGGAATTTTACCGGAGGCGGTACCGGCCTGATCAGATTGTAAGTGGGTGTTTGGACGTAGGGTCAGGGTAGACAGAGTTACCAATGCGATATTACAGCTGACAGATGGGAGAAGCCGTCCACTTTGGTGGTGTAGACAGGGGAGGTCCCGGTTCAGACAATGCTGGAACGATCTGTAAAGGCAGCCAGCAGTACTATCAAACACAGCAACTCTGGAGGGACTAGCGAGAGAGCCCTGGTTACTGAAGGAAAAGCTGAAATGGCAGAAGACAGATCACGGTGATGAGAACTGCATGCAGGAGACATGCATGTGGTGCCATGTGGGACAGTCAGGCTGCCACCAGTATAGGCTCGTGTGTCTCTTTGATGGGCGAGGTACATGAAGATTTCTATGCTTGCAGATGAAAACAGCTGAAGAGAGGGCATCAGACAAGGTGGGTCAGTGTAACCCAGATCTCCCTATCCTTACACCCATGGAAATTCAGACACATGAACTGAGAGATCTGGAGGCAGGGTGGTCAATTACTGATGTTGAGGTGGGTTGTGGAGCTGAGGGAATGAGTGCCCTAATGGATGGACACAGGAGACCCTCTGGCGAGCACAAAACAAACATTTCCATAGAAACACTATTTTTTTTCTTTTACAGATCGAGGGCTGTGACCGGGTGACAGCCATTCACCTCTGAGGAAGGGAATGGGACCTCAAAGGGTGCACAGTCACATTATTCCCCTCGTGCACTCAAACAGTGCAGGTACTGTCACGTGGGAGATAGTCACATTCCATTAGTAAAGGAGTCAGAATCTCTTGAACCGCACAGACACGCCCGAGCAGCTGATGGAGACAGTAATAGCCAAGGTCACTCACACTTGGAGGGCTATGAGATGGAAAGGCAATGTCATGCTTCAGGCTGAGGACATGTCACCAGCGTCTTCAACAAGGTAGCAGATGTTGGAACTGCACCATGAGGTATGTTAACATAAAGAAGCTGTGTGTAACCAGACACAGAGGATGCAGGAGTTAATACAAGCTATAAGTATTGCTGTGTCCGGGGAATGAGTGCCCTTGGCATCCTCTTGCGAGAGCTTGGTGACATTGATAGACTGTTAATCCAACAGACCAACGATTGGAGATAAATACTGACCTGCATGTCATCACCATCTCCATGAGCAATGGCTGGGTGAGAGGGGGTGAGGTGACTGGAGTAACCACCAAGTCCTCGGACTCCTCAGGTGAGCATGGAGGGTCCAGTGTGCCCTGAAATTGCATAGGAATGAATGCCTGCAGCATCTGGAGTCTGTTCGCAGGGTGGTCCTCGATTTGGCAGTGGGTCCCCCACTGCTCTGACTGGAACAAAACCACCTCACAAACCCACGATAAAAGAGCCGGTTCCAGTATCTGTGCAGGAGGCCCTCAGTATGCTGGGGCCCCCCCGAACTCAAGGAACCAGAGGAAAACTACCATGGTCATTGAAATCCTCGTAGGAGAAAGGTCAGCACGCTGCCTCCACCTCAGCTGATAGTGCAGGGCAAGTGCAATGTAGGAGCCCCTATCATCACTTTCAAAGGTTCAGCTCATTACACTTGGGTTTCACAGCGTTATATTTTGTTGCAACATATCACCTTGCTGTGTATATGTCTTCAATGAATTTTAAGATGTTGCATCACAAAATAAACTTTCATCATTATTTTAAGGATACTACTGGGCCTTGAACAGTTCACCGGCTCTTGCAAAGGGTGACAATGGAAGGACAACACAGAATGTGGTAACGGTTCCAGGGAAATGTTAAGGACATTCAAAGAAACAGTAACAGAGCTGCACAAGGTGGAAGATTAATTATATTAAATGGGTGTCTAAGTAAAGAGTCATATGGAACATGTCTGTAGGTTGAATCTCAACCTTCACTTGCACATGTTGACCAGGTGACAGTGCAGTGATGGGCATTTGGTTCCAAGTCAGGATGGTGTTTGACTTCGAGGGGCACTTGCAGTTTCTGATGTATCTGCTGACATCGTCCTTCCAGGTGGTAGAGGCCACGGTTTTGGAAGTTGCTGTTGAAGGAGGCTTAGTGTGATGCTGCCGCCAATGTTGGTCCGTGGTGGAGGGAATGGATTTTAAGTTGCTGAATGGGATTCTGTTCAGGCATGCTCATTTGCTCTGGATGGTGTTGAGCTTCTTGATTGTTGTTAGAGCTGCATTTATCCAGGCAAGTGGAGAGCATTCGTTCACATTCATGACTTGTGGCCTTCTGGATAGTTAAGAGATTTTGCGATGTTAGGAGGTGAGTTACTCACTGCAGAATTCCCAGCCTCTATATGGAAGGAGGGGGAGATGGTGGTGGTGGAGTGGTGGTGAGGTTAGATTCTCTCCAGTTGGAGACTGCAATTGCCTGGCTCTTGTGTGTTGCATTTTTTACTTGCCACTTATCATGCCAAGCCTACAAATTCTCGAGGTCTTGCTGCACAAGAACAAAGAAATAGGAGCCGAAGTAGCCTGCTCAGACAATATGATCATGGATGACCTAGGGCTTCAACTCCAGTTTCCCACCCACTCCACATATTGCTCAATCCTACGAGGGACCAAAAACCTGTCTCTCTCAGTCTTTGAATTATTTATTCAACGATTGGGATCCACAACCCTCTGGGATAGTGAATTCCAAGGATTCATAACCCCTTAAGTGAAGTATCAGTCATTAAGGTTCAGTAGCCTATACTGAGACTTTTCTCCCTGCAGACAGAAGTTAGGAAGCTAGGCAGGAAATTAGCATGTGCACCTGAAACGCAGTAATCTCTGGATAACTCTTTTTATCCTGCACAAGTGAACACAGAAATAGGAGGGTAAGCAGATGAATTAGTGTCTGGAAAGATGGCGCAGAGGAAAGGGATTTAGAATTGCTGTGGGGCTTTGTAACCAGGTCTGATGGAGTTGGGACCTCTACAGGGCAAATGGATTGCTCCAAAACAGAGCTGGAACTGAGTTCCACGTGATTTGCTCATAGTATTGAGGATGGTTTAAACTAACTTGGCAGGAGTGTGGGAACCAGGATGTAATATCAGAGAGGGACACCAAGGATCAATGGGAGAAATATTTTGCACTGGAGTAGGAAATAGTTATTAAGTCTGGACAGAGTAAGGGAGAAGACAATAAAGTCTAAATCAAGGTTACAGAGCATGTTTGTGAATGCAGGGAGTGTGGCAAATAAGATTGGTGAGTTCCAGGTGCACTTACCATATGGAAATATGGTGCTGTGGCAGTAACAGGGCATCACTCAACAAATGGCAGGGCTGGAAATATGGGATAGGGAGAAAATGGAATGGGGTGGTTGGAATGATTAAACAGAGTATTTCAGTGCTGGAGAAAGGGGATGATCCAAGGAGGTCAAGGACAGAAATTATATGGCTAGATCTATGGAACAAAAAAGGTGCAATTACATTGCTAGTCTATAGGCTACCAACTAGGGGAAAGGTGGAGAAGAAAGGTTTGCAAGGAAATTCCAGAGAAATGCAAGAATTAGAGAGTAGTTATAATGGGAAAATATAATTATCCAAATATAGACTGGGAGAATATTAATGTGACCGGCGGCGAGGGGCCAGAATTCCTGGAGTGACCAGCAAATTGTTCTACAGCAACGTGTTTCCAGTGTGAGAAAGGATGCACAGCTTGACTTGATTCTTTGGAATGAGATGGGCCTAGTAGATCAAGTATAAAGGAGTGATCACTGTATCGTAAGGTTTAGGCTGACTAGTGGATAGGACAATGAGCAGTCCAGAGTAAGAATAATTAATATGGGGAAAGCCAACTTTAATGGTCTAAGGATGGGTCTGACCAACTAAAATTGGACTGTTTAAGCCAATAATCATCAGTCGTGGCTGGCCTCCCCCATTGAGAATGGGAATGTTGGTGTAGCCTTTTCCTCCAGTGAGCTTTTTAATCGCCCATCATGTTCACAACTTGATGTGATAGGTGTACAAAGCATTGATTTATCAGTTGGTAGTTTTTCACATTAGTTGGCCTGCAAGTTGTCCTGCGTTGTCACCTCACCAGTTGGCACCTCATTTTTTGGTGCACCCAAGTCTTAGTCACTAACATATATCAAGAAATGTAATACTGCTCGTCCTGAAGCAACCGGTGGAGAGCTCCACTGTCTGCTTCCTCGAACTGAAAAACAACCATTAATAACTATTTTCTGTTTCCTGCCACTCAGGCACCTTTATATCCCTGCTGTCACAGCCCCTTTTATTACTTGGGCTTTAACTTCGCTGCCAGGCTAATTATGTGCCTCTTAATAAGTTTTATTTTAAATACAACAATCCCAACACTAATAATAACAAACAGTGTTTATGATTCAGATTATTAAATATGGAAATTATTTTCATTGGCAGCTGCACCTTGAGCTCTTCAGCCCCAAGCTTTGGATTTCCCTTCCTAATTCCTTCCACCTTTCTACCCGTCTCTTCTCCTTTAATAATCTTTTTAAAACCTACCGCCCTGACTAGGATTTTTGTTGCCTGTCCTAATATCTCATTTTCCATGCTGGCCAAGTCTTTCGATGACACTGCTGTGAAGTGTCTTGGGGCACTTACCTATATTAAACCTGCTATATGAATGAAAGTTTATGTTGTTGTTGATGGCACTATGACTGATACTAATGATACCGTACAGTGTCCGACATCCCATTATCAGAAATAACATCTCACACAGTTTCTGAATTTTACTGTTGGATTATTGGGAGCCACAGACTGTGATAGTTTATTCATTTCAATAGTTTATTAAGTAACGTATCAATATATTTGTGGACATTTTACACTTTTATTACAAACTGAGAAGCTTTCAAGTATAAAGACCTATAATGTGAATGTCTAAATAACCTAAGCTAAAAATGTTAGAATACAATATGGGGCGGAATTTTACGGCATGGGAGGGGCTGTAAATTAGGATGGGCCATCCACAATCTATTGACTTCGGCGGGGTCTGGAAAATCCCGCTGGCGAGAGGGGCCATAAAATTCCACCATGGGAATTGTGGAAGCAAGAATCGTTTTGTCCATTTTTAATTCCGATTCATGTCTTTGAGAATGTATTTAAATGATTTTTAAAGGTAATATTCCTGAATCTTGTAGTTTGTCCTAACTCAGGTCCAGGCTCATCAGTGCCCCAATTTGTGCTGAGAGGGGAGCCATGAATCTGTGAGGCTGTTATTATCTGGCTGGAGATCAGAGAGAGAAACGTTTCATGAATAGAGCATATTGGTGGTGTTCATTAATATCACTAATACTTGTAGTAATGATAACGTGCAGTGTTGATTAATGACACTATTACAGATGGTCGTAATAATTTACAGCATCAGACATTCAGTTATTATAAACACAATCTCACAGTTTGGTACCTTGCTGGGAGTCAGAGCGGAGCTGCGGGAGAGTTAGGATCTGAGGAGTGCTTACAAATATAGACTAGTGTTTGCAGAGCGGCTGAACTGGCTGTGAGTCTGTGCAGAGCTGCGGGAGGCTGTCAGGAGCTCAGGAATGCCTACAAATAAAGTCCAGGGATTGCAGAGCGGCCGACCTTGCTGTGATTGGGA
Organism: Carcharodon carcharias; assembly: GCF_017639515.1. Lineage (NCBI taxonomy): Eukaryota > Metazoa > Chordata > Chondrichthyes > Lamniformes > Lamnidae > Carcharodon > Carcharodon carcharias. Next base: position 116,189 of record NW_024470605.1, on the reverse strand, counting down.
AATGAGCTGTGGGAGACAGTTAGGAACTGAGGAACGCCTAAAAATAAAGAACAGGGGTTGCGGAGCGGCAGACCTTGCTGGGATTGGGCACGGAGCTGCAGGGGGCAGTCGGGAGCTGAAGAGTGACTACAAGTAAAGAACAGGGATTGCAGAGCGGCCGACCTTGCTGGGAGTGGGAGCGGAGCTGCAGGGGGCAGTCGAGAGCTGAGGAATGCCTAGGAATAAAGAACAGGGGTTGCGGAGCGGCAGACCTTGCTGGGAGTGGGAGCGGAGCTGCAGGGGGCAGTCGGGAGCTGAGGAATGCCTACAAATAAGGACTAGGGATTGCAGAGCGGCTGACGTTGCTGGGGGTGGGAATCGAGCTGTGGGAGACAGTTAGGAACTGAAGAATGCCTACAAATAAAGGCGAGGGATTGCAGAGCGGCTGACCTTGCTGGGAGTGGGAGAGGAGCTCTAGGGGACAGTCGGGAGCTGAGCAGTGCCTACAAATAAAGACCAGGGATTGGAGAGTGGCCGACATTTTGGGAGTGGGAGCGGAGCTGCGGGAGACAATCTGGAGGTGAGGAATGGCAGGCAGGGAGAAATTACTGAACACAATGGGACTGGGGGCCTGAAACTCATTTGTTTCAAGGCGAGAAGTATAACAGGCAAGGCAGATGCACTTAGAGCTTGGATTAGTACTTGGGACTATGATGTTATTGCTATTAGGGTGACTTGGATGAAGTATAGACAGGATTGGCAGATAAATGTTGCAGGATTTGGATGCTTCAGGTAGGATAGAGAGGTATGGAGAAGAGGTGGGAGAGTTGCACTGCTGGTTAAGAAGCATATCACAGCTGTAGGACAGGACACTTCGGTGGGCTCATGCAGAGATGCAAAATGGGTACTGCTTCCGAATAGGAAGGATGCAGTCACAATATTGGGGGTTTAACTATACGCCTTCTAATTGCCAGCGGGAGATTGAGGAACAGTTATGTAGGCAGATTTTGGAAAGATGTAAAAGCAATAGGGTTGTTGTGGTGGGTGATTCTAACTTTCCCTATATTGACTGAGAATCACTTAGTGCTAAGGGTTTGGATGGTGCAGAATTTGTAACATGCAACAAGGAGGGCTTCCTGAGACAATATGTAGATAGTTCAGCTAGGGAAGGGGCAATACTGGACCTGGTATTAGGGAATGAACCCGGCCAGGTGGTCGAAGTTTCAAGGAGAACATTTCGGGAAAAGTGACCATAATTCAGTTAGTTTCAAGGAGCTGGTGGAAAGGGTAAGAGGAGTCCTCGGGTTAATGTACTTATTTGGGGGAAGGCTGATTGTAACAATATTTGGCAGGAAGTGAGGAATCTAGACTGGAGGTGGATGTTTGATGGCAAATCAACAACAGACTTGTGGGGGGCTTTCAAGCATCAGTTGTAAGAATACAGGACCGGCATGTTCCTGCTAGGATGAAGGATAAGCATGACAAGTTTCAGGAACCTTGGTTAACAAAGGATATTGTGAGATCAGTCAAGAAGAAAAAGGAAGCATTCATAAGGGCTAGAAGGCTGGGAACAGATGAAGCCCGTGGAGAATATAAATAAATTAGGAAGAAACTTAAGCAAGGGATCAGGAGGGCTAAAAGGGGTCATGAAAAGTCACTGGCAACCAGGATTAAGGAAAATCCCAAGGCCTTTTATACATATGTAAAAAGCAAGAGGGTAACCAGGGAAAGGGTAGGCCCACTCAGGAACAGAGGCGGGAATCTGTTTATGAAGCCAGAAGAAATGGGAGAGATACTATATGAAAACTTCTCATCAGTATTCACCAAAGAGAAGGACTTAGCCATCGATTTGTCTAGGGAACAGTGTGTAGATAGCCTGGATCATGTTGAGATCAAAAAAGAGGAGGTTTTAGGCATCTTGAAGAATATTAAGGTTGATAAGTCCCCAGGGCCAAATGGGATCTACCCCTTAGTATGGAGGGCAAGGGAGGTGATTGCTGGGGCCTTGACAGAAATCTTTGTATCCTCACTGGCTACAGGTGAGGTCCCAGAGGACTGGAGAATGGCCAATGTTATTCAATTGTTTAAGAAAGTTAGCAGGGATAATCCAGGAAATTACAGGCATGTGAGCCTTACGTCAATGGTGGGGAAATTATTGGAGAAGATTTTTTGTGACAGGATTTCCTATCATTTGGAAGCAAAAGTGCCTATTAGTGGGAGGCAGCATGGTTTTGTGAAGGGGAGGTCGTGTTTCACTAACTTGATCGAGTTTTTCGAGAAAGTGACAAAGATTATCGACGATGGAAGGGCAGTGGATGTTATATACATGGATTTCAGTAAGGCCTTTGACAAGGTCCCTCATGGCAGACTGGTACAGAAGGTAAAGTTCCAGTGGGTTCAGCGGTGACCGAACAAGATGGATAAAGAATTGGCTTGGTCATAAAAGACAGAGGCTAGCAGTGGAAAGGTGCTTTTCTGAATGGAGAGCTGTGACTGGTGGAGTTCCGCAGGGATCAGTGCTGGGACCTTTCGTGTTTGCAGTATACATAAATGATTTGGAGGAAAATGTAACGGGGCTAATTAGTAAGTTCGCAGACCACACTAAGGTTTTAGAGGCAGCTTGACAAATCCATGAATAGGATGGGAATAGAGGGATATGGACACCGGAAGTGAAAAATGTTTTAGTTGACAGGCAACATGATCGGCGCAGGGTTGGAGGGCCGAAGAGCCGAAGGGCCTGTTCATGTGCTGTACTTTTCTTTGAATAAGGAGAGTGAACGGCAGTTTGAATTGAATTCCCTCGCCGTCTGCTACTGCTGTATAAAACGCAAAACCACTCCGGATGTTCAAAATCTGAAATTTAAACAAAAGGTGCTCAAAATGATCATCTGGTCAGGCAGAATACTTACAAGCAGAAAATTTGTCTCTCAGCATGCTGCCTTACTGACTGAACATTTCCTGCATTTTCTGTTTGGATTGTCGATTATGTGGAGCAAAATGAAACCGAGCGTTAACTGGGCTGATGTATCAGGGCGGACACATGTCTGGGGTGTGTGTGTGTGTGGGGGGGGGGGGGGGGTATGGTGGTAAATCAAACAGTATGCAAATATTATGGGATGTGACGCTTTAAAAGCTCTGCTGCAGCTCAGATAGAAACCATTTGTTTTTTACAGACTGAATACATCCCTACCTTGCACTGTGGTAATTTTGTAAATTATGTAATTAAAAATACTGCAACCAAGTGGAATTATCTTCCTATTAATTACACACCCCACACCGTAATCAGATTAATTATATCCATACGTTTACTTCTGGAGCAAGCAAAGTGCAGGGTCGAGGTTCCATATATTCTCATTCCCACACAACAGTCTTCTGAGAACGTTTATAGGTCATGGAATCAAAGGGACAGTCGCTACGTGGATACAAAATTGGCTGAGGGATAGGAAACACTGTGTATTGACTAATGGGTATTTTTCTTGCTGGAAGAAAGTTTTTAGTAGAGTTCCCCAGGAGTTGGCATTGGGTCACTTGCTCTTCATGATATCTATAAATAATCTATACTTTGGTGTTTAGGGGACAAATTCAAAGTTTGCGGACGACAGAAAACTTGGGAGAACTGTAAACTGAGGAGGATAATGTAGAACTTCAAAAGGACATTGACACGTTGGTGAAATGGGCAGATAGGTTGCAGATGAGCTCAATGCGAAGAAGTGTGAGGTGATACTCTTTGGTGCAAAGAACATGGAGAGACAGTGTAAAATAAAGGATACTATTATAAAGAATGCACAGGAGCAGTGGGACATTGATGTATATGTAGATAATTCATTAAAAGTAGAAGGGCGGGTAGGGAGAGCTGTTTCTAAAGCATGCAGTATTCTAGGCTTCATTAGAAGGGGCATGAAGCACAAGAACAGGGAGGTTATGACAAATTGCATAGCACATTGCTTAGACCTCAGCTGGCGTGTTGTGTCCAGTTCTGGGCGCCAAACTATGGGAAGCGATGTGAAAGCATTAGGGAGTGTGCAGGGGAAGTTAACGAAAATTGGTCCAGGGATGAGACACATCAGTTATGAGGAAAACTTGGAGAAGTTTGGACTGTTTTCCTTGGAGAGGAGAAGGCTGAGAGGAGACTTGATAGAAATGTTCCATATAATGTGGGGCCTGGACAGAGTAGACAGGGAGAACCTGAACCTACACCTAAACGGACCGAGATCCAGAAGGCACAGTGAAATTGTTAGGTTCTGCCGCTTGTGTTGCATCAGGAAGTCTTGTCAAAAGGGCTTGATTTCGTTCAGAGCAGTGCCTCCAGTGGGCAGGCTTGAAATGGTTTGTCATATCACATTACATGTAACTCACTGGGCAATTGATCAGAAACTGTCCACCAAAGTAACGTATTTGAGATAACTCCAGTGATTTTAAAAACAGTGTTTTGCAAAAGAACCAAGCGAGAGGTGAGCAATACCCTTTCACACGGCAAGTAGTTAGGGATTGGAATGCACTGCCTGGACGTGTGGTGAAGTTCGGTTAAATTGAGGCATTCAAGAGGATATTGGATGATTGGAATCAATGTGCAGTGTTATAGGCGGAAGGCAGGCGATTGGCATTAAATTAAAATTATCAGAGAGCCGGTATAGACGCGATATGCCGTAACAATTATATTATTCTGATTTGCACCAGATGCCAGCGCAATCAGTATAACAAGCTTAACAGTTTAGGGCTTTACCGGCAAAAGAGTTACACCCAAGATCACACATTCACGTTTTCTGCGCTGTTTAAACCGCATCAATGGTCAGTTAATCCTGATATGACCCCACCAATAAAACCGATCAAATCTCTCGTTGAAATTGTCAGGGTGTGCTGCTTGTGTTGCGTCATGAAGTCTCGGCAAAATGTTTTCATTTCCGTCAGCGTCCTGGCTCCAGTGGTCTGGCTTAAATTTTTTGTCATATCACATTACATGTAACTCACTGGGCAACTGATCAGAAACTGCCCACCAAACTACCGTATTTGAGATAAATCCAGTGATTTTAAAAACAGGTTTCGCGCTGGCGGAGGACTAGACAACTGTAGCAGACAACCAGCTCTCATGAAAAGGCTTGTGCTAGCTAAAACACAGCTTGACCGCATGAAACAAAAAAATGCACTATGAGTTTCAACGCAACAAGGAATACTCTTTAATAGAATGAACAATAAAGAAATGGGAGCGGTCTATTACACAGCATGATTGTTGCCATGATTAGGTTCTGGAAATGTTGGGACACAGGAGTGATTAAGGGCCAGGTCAGGACCATTACCGTAAAGACAATCTTCGTGCAGCATTCCTCTAGGTATAGGGTCAGAACCTGCACCAGGAGGTTCCACTTTCCATTTGTAAATATTCGAACTGTTTGTTTTTAAGTTGTCCTGTAATTAATTCAGCTATTCCCTGGGCACAATGTACAAACAAAATCTTGGCTGTATTTTGCTAGATGACTGCAAATAATGCTAATTGTGATCTAAGCTGTGTGATTCACTGGAGGATTGATCCCTGAATAAATATAGATTTCCTACCATTACCTCAGTCAGAGTATTTCACCTCCAACAGGATTGAAGCATCCTCACAGAAAATGGGAAAACCAGCTATTCTGCTGATAAGAGAAATATATTACTCGATTCCCGCTGCCATCAGGGTTCCCAGTATTGTGGTGACCCACAATAACTTTTTTACAGTAAATCACTGTATGGCGTCCCCCTTTTCATGTTCAATAAGTAAATATTTTTCGCTAATCTCAGCATCAGTAATTTGCTTTAACAGACACGTGAGCAAGCTTTTGCATTTATTTTCCAGCATTTCCCTTAGTTGGATAAGCTTACTGAAATTAAAATATTGTTGGAAGCTCTAACACTAGTATGTTTGTGGAACTCGGGGCTGCATTTTCCTTGAATTGAGCATTTCCTTGAATTGTGAGCAGATTTCCCAGGTAAGGCTTCCAATACTGACCCTATTCTCACACTGCTACATGTTGCTAATCAGATTGAATAGAGAGAATGCAGCCAACAGGTACTTCTCGATCAATATATATTTCAATAACTGGAACAGTATTTTCTCCTCTCTTTTTTGCAGCAAATTTAGTGACAATTGTGATCCTTTCCCGAGGAAGAAGCGACCTTTCCAAATTTATCACTGTCTAGATGGTGGCCACGGCTACATAAGGTCTAATGGTCATGTTCAACATTATAATGATGTATTATATACTCAGTTATCACTTTCCTCTTTCATTCCTATCCCACAATCCATTGTGCAGCATCGTTGCACACATGACTGCTGTCACCATCGGATCTGTCTGTTTGGTTCACCGTCTCCCTTACATTTGACCGATTTGTAGTTAACTGCTGTCAGAAGCTTAAAACAAAGTATTGCACTTAAAAACTGCGACTATAGTTGTAACAATCACCTCGATGCTGATCTTTTTTAAAGAACATCGCTGTTTTATTTTCCTTTGACACTCAGCAAATAATTAACAACATTCACTGGGGCTGTCAGTTAAGTCCAGCATTCCCCGCCCCCCCCCCCCCCCCCCCCCTCCATTTCGGTCGTAACGTACGCCTGGTTTCATTGCGCCTGGGTCGTACGGCTTCCTTTTACTTTAATTCTCTCGCTCAATTCTTTCACTGTCCGGCTCATTTTAGTGACCAGCAGAGCCCACAGAGGATTCAAGAGACAGAGATGTGAGGTTCAGAGTGATAAGGAGATGAAGAACCGAAGGAAATCCATCATTTTATTGTTCACTATCTCGGCCAGTTTTAACTTGACGTGGCTGGTAACGATCTTGGTAACGACCAGGCTGACAAATACCACTTATTACCGAGGCAATCGCACAAACCGAGGATATATCGCCACAGAGATAGGAGCCATGCTGAAGTCCTTGAGTTCCTGTCCAATCATATGTATTTATGCAGCGACCCAGTGGAAATTCAGGGAGGACCTGAAGAATGTGCTGAAATCACAATTGACACTAATTCGCAGATTGGGTGGAAAATAAGGGTTAAAATTAATTATGCTCAAAGCAAGCTTTTTCATGGTTAAATCGCCTTTTTAGATCTATTTTCATCACAGGACTTCAGTTTTTATGTAATGGGGAAAAAAGGGGAGCTCTGTTGTAAACATAAGTTTCTTCTTCACGTTGTCATTATTCATGCTTATTTTGGTGATTACACAGAACCTACACCTCATGAGTGCTTAGCCCGAAATTTAGCTTTAGCCCAAACTTTGTGCTGGACCGGCTTTCTCGGGGGCTTTGATTTGCTATTGCCTTACAGCGTCAGGACCGGTGGGTGGGGGCAAGTAAGAGCAGAAATCGAGCCCGCCCTATAGATTTTTTTCTGAATGATACATTATACAAATGGACGTCTGAGTTAAGCGGCCATCTAGGCTGAAGGTCTTGCTGATAATTTACCACATTTCAGTTCAAATGTCTGCGACAATAATGATGATGTCCAGCAAGGGCGATCGCTGTTTTGATAAGAGAGGAATTTCTCTTGCAAAGCAAATACCGAGATCGGCCGCGCCACATTTAACCCATTGAAGGAATATAATTTCATTCGCTGCCGAAGTAAAGCAGAGGTCCTGCATTCGCAAATATCGGCAGCTTTCACAGAATCACACATGCGGAAGAGGGTATTCGGCCCATCAAGTCAGCACCGACACTTGAGAAACCCCTGACCTACCTATCTGATCCCATTTACCAGCACCTGGCCCATAGCCTTGAATGTTATGACGTGCCTAGAGCTCATCCAGGTACTTTTTGAAGGATGTGAGGCAACCCGCCTCCACCACCCTCCCAGGCAGTGCATTCCAGACCGTCACCACCCTCTGGGTAAACAGGTTTTGTGAGATGTGAGAAAGATTTTTTACCCAGAGGATGGTAACGGTCGGGAATGCACTGCCCAGGAGTTTTTTGGAGGCGGATTGCCTCACATCGTTTTTTGCACGCATGTGTATGTGGATATTTATTGACTTCCTGTTGACAAGCCATGTGAAAGACAAAATATCACTCTCACTATCTCTCTCTCCCATGCTCTCGCACTCCTCTCACTCACTCTCGTACACTCTCCCACTCTCTCTCTTCGATTGTTGAATTGTTTGAATGTACCTGGATGAGCACTTGGCACGTCAGAACATTCAAGGCTATGGGCCATTTGCTGGTAAATGGGATTAGCTAGGTGGGTCAGGTATTTCTCTAGTGTCGGTGCAGACTAGATGGGCCGAAGGGCCTCTTCTGCACTGTGGTTCTGTGATTCTGTGTCATTCTCACATTCTCCCTAAACCTCCTGCCCCTCACCTTGAATGTGTGTACCCTCGTGACTGCCCGTTCAACTAAGGGGAACAGCTGCTCCCTATTCACCCTGTCCATGACCCTCATAATTGTGTACTCTTCAGTCAGGTCGTCCCTCAGTCTTCTCTGCTCCAATGAAAACAACCCAAGTCTATCCAACATCTGTTCGTAACTGAAATGTTTCATCCCAGGCAACATCCTGGTGAAGCTCCTCTGCACCCCCTCCAGTACAATCGCATGTTTCCTATAATGTGGCGACCATAATTGCACACATTACTCCAGCTGTGGCCTCATCAAGGTTCTATACAAATACAACATGACCTCCCTACGCTTGTAATCTAAGCCTCGATTGAAACAAAAGTGTTGCATATGCCTTTTTCACCACTCCACTAAAATGCACCTCCACCTTCCCATGTCTATGGACACACACGCCAAGTTCCCTTTGTTCACAGAATTTCCTAGTGTCATGCTGTTCACTGAATAATTACTTGTCAAATTACTCCTTCCAAATTGTATCACCTCACAATTTCCAGGGTTATATACCATCTGCCACTTATCTGCCCATGTGACCGTTCTGTCTATATCTTCCTGTAGCCCAACGCACTCAAACTCACTATTAACCACCAGGACAATTTTTGGGTCATCAGCAAATTTACTTATCCTACCTCCCACATAGTCATCTATGTCGTTTATATAAACGGCGAATAATAGAGGACCCAGCACAGATCCCTATGGGACTCGACTAGACACGGACTTCCAGTCAATAAAACAGCCTACTGTAATCACCCACTTTCTACTACAAGTAAGCCAATTTTGAATCCTCCTTATCAAATTACCCTGCATCCAATGTGCCGTTGCTTTCTTCATAAGTCTCCCATGTTGGACCATGTCAAAGACTTTTCTAAATTCGTTGTAAACTGCATCTACTGTACTACCCTCAAGTAAACCCCTGGTCACCTCCTCAAAAAAATCAATCAAATTTCTTAGGCATTGACCTCCTTCTGACAACACCATGCTGACTTCCGCTGAGCAAACGTTCTTTCTCCAAATGGAAATAGGACTCTCCTTTAGAATTTTCTTCAATAGTTTCCCTACCACTGACGTGAGACGTACTGGTCTGCAGTTCCCTGGCTTCTCTCTAAAACCCTTCTTAAATAGCAGAACCACAGTAGCCATATTCTGGCACCTCCATCGTGGCCAGAGAGGAATAAAATTTTGAGTCAGAGCCTCTGCTATCTTCTCCCTTGCCTCCCTCAGCAGTCTGGGACACAAACCATCCCGAGCTGGATATTTGTCCACTTCTCATTCTGCCAACACCTCCAATACCTTGTCACTCCCTATTTCAATTTGCTCAAGAACCTCGCAGTCTCCCTCCCCGAGTGACAAAACTTCATCCCCATTTTCTTTGGCAAAGAAAGATGTAAAGTATTCGTTAAACAGTCGAGCCTCAGCCTCCACACAAAGATTGTCTTCTTGGCCCCTAATGGGCCCTATTCTTTCCCTGGTTATCCTCTTTGCATCGATATGCTTATAGATTATCTTCGGATTTTCCCTACTTTTACCAGACAGATCTTACACTTATCTGCTCTTTGCTCTCCTAATTGATTTCTTCAGGTCCACCCTGCACTTTCTGTTTTCCACTAATCCCTCCTCTGATTTGCTCCCCTTGTAGCTGCTAAAAGCCTCTGTTTTCTGCCACATTGTATCCTGAATACCTCTGGTCATCCATGGTTCTCTGGGCTTGTTTCTCCTTCCTATCATCCGAGAGGGAACATGTTGAGCGTGTACCCTCCCCATTTCATTTTTGAACGCCCCTGACTGATCATCTCTAGATTTCCCCAGCTTTTCCCCTCTACAAGGCCAGGTCCCAACTTATATTCCTCCCATCTGCTCTCCCCCAATCCAAGACAGTTTTTGCAGCTTGTCTATTTCTTTGCCCATAACAAGCTTACATTGTAACATTTTGTGGTCACTACTACTAAAATGCTCCACCACCACCAACTCAGACACGAGTCCGGCTTCATTACCCGTAATTAAGTGCAGCACTCCGTCGTCCCTGTTGGACCCTCTACATATTGACCTAAAAAGCTCTGTTGTACACTTTTCAAGAAATAAATTCCATCCAAGCCCTTAACACTATATCTATCCCAATTAATGTTGTGAAAGTTGAAATCACTTAATATAACTACCCTACTGTTATTGTTTTTACACAATACCGCAAATTGTGCACATTTTTGCTCCTCAATTTCCCACTGATTATCTGGGGATCTATAATATACCCGTAACAATGTGGCTGCACCTTTTATATTCCTAAACTCTATAGACAAATCTTCATTCGATGTCCCCACCAAGATATCATCTCTCCTTACTGAAGTAACTGACTCCTTATCTAATGATGCAATGCCTCCCCCTCTTTTACCCCTCCCCTGTCTCGCCTGAAGATTCTATACCCCGGAATGTGGAACTGCCAATCTTGACCCTCCCTCAACCACGTCTCTGTGATGGCTTCTATACCACAATTTCACGTGTCAATCCTCACCCTTAACGCATCTCTTTTACCTGTAATACTCTTGGCACTAAAGTAGAGATCATCCTGCCATGCCGTACTCCCTTGCACCTTAATGCAGCTGTAATCCATCTGAATTGATTTGCTTACGGTACTATACTGTGTCCCAATTCTGCGAAGATTCTCTGTCCCCTCCACCCGCCAAATTAGTTTAAGCTCGCCCCAACAGCACTAGCAAACCCACCTGTAAGAGTGTTAGTTCCGCTCTGGTTCAGATGTAGACCATCTTGCTTGCACAGTTCCCACCTTCCCCAGAAATTGTCCCAGTGATCCAGGAACCGAAAACCGTCCCTCCTGCACCAACTGTTATGCCACGTGTTCATCAGCGCCGTTCTCCTATTTCTGTGCTCGCTGGCACGTGGCACCGCGAGTAATCCAGAGATTAAAACCCAAGAGTTTCTGCTTTTCAATCTATTTCCTGACTTCCTGAATATTTGATGCAAGACCTGATCCCTATTTCCACCTATGTCACTTGGTCCCAACATGTACCATGATGTCTGCCTCATCACCCTCCCCCTTCAGGATGCCCTGCAGCCGTTCAGTTACATCCCGGACCCTGACGCCAGGAAGGCAACACACCATCCTGGAGTCACATTAATAACCACAGTAGTGCACATCTGTTCCCTTGACTATACAATCCCCTGTTACTATTGCCCTCCCTCTCTTCCTCCCCTACTGTACATAAAGGTTGCTTGGAGTACTAGAAGCTTGGCTCTGTCTGGATTCCCTGGAGTAGACAACACCCTCTTTAGGGTCCGAAATGGAATGCTGATTTGCGAGCGGGACACCAGGGGAATCCTGAACTTCCTGTTTGTTTCTCTTGGACTGCCTGGTGGTCACCCATTCACTCCTTTCCTCGAGTTCCCTTCGGCTGCGGTGTGACCACCTGTCCAAACGTGTGATCCATGATGCTCGCAGATTCATGATGCTGCACTGTGTCTCCAGCCGCCGTTCCATCCCTGAAACCCGAGTTTCCAGGCGCTGTAGCTGGATACACTTCCTGCACACATGCTGGTTCCAGGCACTGGAAATGTTCTCGGATTCCCACATTGAGCACGAGGAGCACACCACGGCATTGAACTCTCCTGTCATTATGTATCCCTTTGAAAACAATTAGCCTAGGGGCCTTCATTCCTGATCATCGCTACTAAACAATATACAAACTACAAATGACAAAAACACAGTAAACTATAAGCAATACAATTAGTAAATAATTTCCAGCCCTTACCAACTACTTACAACTCATTTCTCTTCTTCGTAGTCTCTACTGCTCCAGCAAGACAAGGCCACCCTCTGAAGATTTAAGAAGTTGGATAGCAAAGAAAAAAGTGCAAGGAGCACCTCTTCCCATCTGAATCAAATGACCATTGTGCAACTAATTGTGATTACGCATACTCACAATAGCTGTGTCTCACTCAGGATGAGATCTCTCCTGTTCTCATGTGCAAGCAGACTGATTGTGTGCTTCTAATGGTCCCTTTCTTAAATAGGGCTGAGGTGAACTGAAATGACTCACTCTAGTTAAGCTTCAATTAGTAATCAGCATCTATTCAGGCCTTAATCATGCTTTAGGTGATTGACAGTTAACTGTCACACAGTCAGCTGAGTCAGCAACCTTACTAACCTTTTAACTAGGCTACTGAATTTACAAAAACTGCAGAGAAATTAAAGAGTAAGATTAACCAGTTCAATTCCTAAGGTGCACCAAATTGTCAATATCCATACGCACTCTGTCTGTGTCTCATTCAGGATAAGGTCTCTCCCCTACTCGTTTTAAGACATATTGATTCCTGAAAGTCTGGTGTGAATATTCCGTCCGCAGATCTCACTGTCGTGCACATTGGTTCATTGATAAACGGAGGCATTTTTTGTGATAAGTTATTACTGGAGGGAGGAGTCAGAACTCGGTCCATCGATGCATGGCTTCACCTCGCTTGTCCAACAGTGCGGGCAAAAATGTCGAGTTTAAAATAACTCATGCATTTTGCTGTGTAAAACAATCGAATCTGCTCCCTTTTGTTGTCGGTTCAAAATGTCATGATGAACATTATTGTTCTTCTGTCTCAATTAATCTACAATCAAAATGGTAAATAAATGTGTATAAAAGGTATTGAATTATATAAGGTTGCATAATAGTAAACATTTCTGCCTTTGACCCCCAGCTCTCATTTATCACCAGCAATAATTCAATCTGCCTCATTTAACATTTAGTTCAGAAACATTATGAAGTACAGCGCTCGGGTGTTCGCTGCAAAGATAAGTTCAATCCTATCGTGCTTCTTTTCATTCGTGCATAGTTCTAAACGTTCCAGCTCAATTTGAAAGTCAATCCATTGCCGGTTTAATTCAGCAGGAAGCCATGTGGCAGACAGAGACACCATTTGGATTCGAATTCAGGTATACCTGTTTACTAAAGCAGCTGCTTCAACCCAATCAACCACAAGTTAGACAAGTTACAACAGAGATCAATAATGCAAGCTAAATGTTTGCATCACACTATTTTGGCTTAAATACTATTGGACACGTAGTCTCTGCACTGGCATTTTGATGGAGCAATTCAATGTGTCTCACTCATCAGCCTCCTCCGTGTCAGTACCAGCACCCATGCACCTCAACCCACACTCGCCCCCCAACCTGCCCCCCCTGCCCCCTGCCATCCCCCTCTAACCCGCACAAACACTCACACCGCCCCCTCCCCGCACATTCTTCCTTATCATGACTTCTCCTTGTTTCTATTCTCTTGGATACAGGAGAATGAAGGATAATCTGTTAAACTGATTGCACTCTCTGGATTAATGAAGTAAGTAATGTGCGGAAATATATTTTGTCTGTAAATTCTTCATTCACATTGTTAAACATTTTTGGATTGAAAAATAAAGAATACATTTCTCAATGAAGAATTATTTTATTGTTTGAATATTTGTGAAATTGCACAGTTAAATTTTACTTTACATTGAGCATCATTTAAGTCTGAATTATTGGGATATGATCTACATTGTTACAAATAAAACATAAACACTCAAACAACTGAGCGCAATGTTCAGAGTTTCAGGGAAAATATGAAATGGGAAACAAATGAAAGTCAGAAAGAATTAAGCTGAAATTAAAGGAAAATACTGGAAAAACTCAGCAGCTGCAGCAGTTTCGAAGCTTCAGTTAACGGATCTATTCTTTACACCTTCTTTCGACCTGAAATGTCAATCTTCCCTTCCTTACTCCGCAGGTGCTGCATGACCTGATGAGTGTTTCCAGCACCTGCTATTATTATTTCAGATTCCCAGCATGAGCAGAATTTCGGGTTTTGAACAATAAAACAATCCCTATGTGAGAATCGATATTCAGGTAAGAAATGGGAAGCCGCAGGGGGAAACGTGCAGAGAATTTCATTACATTTCACTAATTGTACCCAGCTCCACACAGCAGTTCAAGGAAACCATCATTATCAGCAAAAAGGAACAACCCTGAGTTACATTTTAAATGGAAGATTAGTGGAGGTTGGAACACTTTTCCTTGAATTGCACGCACACGTTTTCGATGCAACATCTCAACCAAATGGATCAAATTAATTTTGATGTTTCTGATTTAAAAGGATCACATTTCACACACTGCAAAACCCGTGAATCAAACCCAGGTTAACTACGTTGAGATTGGCTATGCTCAGCACTACGCTCAACATCATCGCTGATTAGATAGGCTTTAATGTGCCGAAAAGATCCCTAGGAGCCGAACGAGAGCAGTAACATTACAATAATGCAAACTTGAAGCTGAGCGACAGATGGTGATATCAGGCCAGATGACAAAACTTCGGTCAAAGAGTCAGGTATTAAGAGGCATCTTAAGGAAGAGGGGGAGTAAGAGAAGTAGATAAGTTGAGGGAGGGAATCCAGAATTTTAGACAGGTGTCAATGTTGTAACGATTCGAAACGGTAATGCCCAAGATGACAGAAGAGAAGAAACCTGGAAAATGTGTTGGCCTGGGGAAAGTTACAGGGAAATGAAGGGGAGAATTCATGTAGAGATTTGAATGTAGGGATAAGGATTTTAAAATTTAGGCATCACCGTGTCAGTAGCTAGTGTAAGTCAGCAAACACGGGGTTGATTGGCGAACTGGACTGGGTTCAGGTAAAGGTCCAGGCAGCACAAATTTGCATGAGCACAGATATATATTGAGTGGGAGATGGGAGGCCGGCCAGGGGAACACTGGAACAGTCATGTCTAGAGTGAACAAAGGCATGGGTGAGAGTTCAAGCAGCTGATGTGTTGAGGCAAGGTCGGATTGGACGTTGTTTCGGATGTGTGAGTACAATGTGTTCACCTGATTACATTCTGTCAGCCTGTCTAATATCATGTAGTTTTGTTAGAGGTGTTGGGGTGAAATGGATAGTGTCATTGAACATTGATTCATATTCGGGTTGTTACGGGATATGTATCGCATTAAATCAGTGCGAGACTTTTCACATTTCAATGTAATCATAAGCTGAATAACATGTCCAAGACTGGGGCAAAGGACTGAGACCGTTCAAAACTGAGGTTTGCCTCTTTAAGAAGCTCAAATGGGATCATTCCCTGCAGGATGTTTGTTATTCAGGAGCTCATTAGTATGCATAATTACTGACACTGGTTTCACTGAGAGGCATGAAGATTCAGATAAAAAGCGGAGTGTCACCGTTGTTCTGTCCTTGACTGTTATTGAGCACTCAGCCTCCCAGAAAACATGTTTCCCCAATTCCACCCGATTCCCGGTTATTAACACGTGGTGAACTGACAACTGATGATCCAAACTCCAATATCGTGTTCCTGGCAAGATCACAGCTGGACTATTCCCCGAGTGGAGAGCACTCAATCATGATTAAACTTTGAATTCAGTCCATTAACCGTTTCACGCTCAAACAGATGGATTAATGTGGCACTTTGAAGTTATGGGGGCATTCAATCAATCATGAAATAAAAGAATAATGTAGCACAGAAGGAGGCCACTCAGCCCGTCCTGCCTACGCTTACCCGCTGAAAGAGCTGTCCAATTCGTTCCACTCCGCTTTCCTTGCTCCATAACCCTATAGCCTCCCAATACCAAGGATTTAGTGAAATCCATTCTTGAAAGTTATTATTGAATTTGCTTCTACCACCCTTTCAGACATTGGATTCCAGATCAAAACAATTCGCTGCATTAAAGAAACTCTTCTCATTTCCCCGTCTGATTGTTTTGTTGATTTTCTATCCTTTGGTAATCTCCACTTCTCTTAATGGAAAAAAAGTTCATCTCATCTAATTGAGAATGACTTCAGCATTTTGAACAGCTCAATTGAACGTCCTCTGGACTCCCGCTGCTGGAAGGAGAACACTCCAGTTACCCACTCTTTCCACATAACTGTAGTCCCGTATCCCTGGTCCCATTCTAGTAAATCTCCTCTGTACGATCTCTGACTCCATGGCATCCTTCCTAAAGTGCGGTGCCCAGAATGAGTGATAATGCTCTGATCACTCATTCAGAAAGTATAAGCATATCTTCTCTGCTTTTGGAATCTTTCTATTTTCCAACTTAACGAGTTCTCTAAATTTTGGAGCCAACGGACTGAATATTGCTGTCCAACAAAGTGATCAACGACTGCCCTTGTCTCTGCCTATCACTAATACACAATATTTGCCTGCACTCACTAACTACTACCTATCAAGCAGGGTGTTTCCAATTTCGTGCGCTGTCTTCAATTATCGTAAGGCTTCTGCAAGCCTGGTATGTCGACTTAAAGGAGGAGATACAAGCCCCTAAACTAACGAGGTGCGTCCTCTTTCCAAACATGGAATCGAAATGTTAACTCCCTCTCTCTTCACGGAGGCTGCCATACCCGAATTTTTCCAGCATTTCCTGCTTTATTCCCTTTATAAAGTTACTGAACTTCATGCCTTATATCGTACAAGCATGCCTTATGCATTTTGAGAAGTTCCATTAAACTCCCTCTTAACTCAATAAGGCCGTGGATTAAACACTGTTTTCCAACTGGCTGTTCCTGTCACTGATACACAACCTTCATCTACAATCAGTGTCACTATCGTTGGCATATCAGCCCAATTCCAATTGCAAAGTCTAACTTTCAATTTCGTGTGCCATTGTTAATGAAGATTAAGTTTCTGCGCACCGTGGAATTTAACCCCGGTCTCTGGTGTAGCTGACAGAAATATGCTGACCACAAATGGTTAAGAACGGGACTGTACTTATCATGGGAAAACTCAACTTCTGCAATTCAAATAATTTGCCAATTTGTTGGACAATGAGCATCGCTAATTCTAAATTGGAATTGAAAAAGCCAGTTCACTTAGAGAGGGTATCCTGCCACTTCTTGTCTCACTGGGAGGCAACTGAATGAAGCCCGCATCCTCACCAGACACACAGTGGCCAATTGCTGGAAGAATTGGGCCAATCCGTCATTTTGATCTGCATTTGTTGATGCCTGAAATAAACCCCCGTTCTGTGTACTCTGTTCGGTAGTTAATGCATTCCTCAATAAAATCGTAGTTAATTTCCTGTCTGTCGCCCTGGAGACGAGGGTTCAATTTCCAACCGACTCGTGATTTTGTTGAAAAACGGAAAACTGAAAAACGGAGCTCACAGTCGACGTTAGAAGAGGAAATAGTTTGATATGTGGGAGCCACTGAGTGCAGAAAAGCAATAGCATTTTTTTAAAGAAATCCCGACATGCGAGCGTCAGTGAGAGGAAGGGGCCTTCGCACGAAGAGCCAGGCTACAGTTCCGTGCGTGCCTGAACGCAGAAACTGACTCTTTCGCCTAAACGGGGCTGAAACGGACTTGCCAGTGACACAAAAAATATTAATTCTCATAATATTATTGTGATTTATTAAAAAAAAAGGTTAACATTGGGGCTTGCTTAGTTTCTCTGTGTGTGTGTATCTGTTGGTGCATGTGGGATTATGTTAAATTGGAGGCAGCTGGTGTAGAAGATTTGGCTCATCAAAACTTGTTAGGTTTGACATGCTAAATATGTATACATGGCTGAAGTCTTAGAATGTGAATCGAGGAGAATTTGCATTTTTACATAAATCAGGGTAGCTTGAATTTCAAACAGAGAGTAGGATGTTACATCTTGCCAGAGAAAGTAGGTCAGGCATTGTTTTCATTTTTCCCAAGGGTTAATGACAATATTAGCACCATGGAAAGTTTTATATTATGAGAAATATAGAGTTCCAGTCATATGGGAAAAATGGGATTTGCATTAAAAGGGAGAACCATGTATAAGGAAGAATGAGGCTATGTGTCACGGAAGGCATTGTACGATCTACCAGAAGTGTGAAAAACCTTCAGTATTTGTTCAGTAACTCTGCTGTCTACAGAAACCGAAGCTAGGAAATACTGTTTTGAATCCTGCTGCCCAGGATATTGTGTGAACTGGTTGGAATCTGCTTAATATATATATATATATATTTTACCTTTGCCATATTAACGAGGGGTTTTAGGCGTTGTTATGGTAGTAATTTGCAGAATTATATATGTGCTTGAAAGATTTTCATTTAGTAATAAAGGTTTTATGGTAGTCTCCAAAACAAAATCTGAGGCCTTGGTAGACTTATTACTTCTGAATCTAGGGCAGTCATCTCGAAATAAAATACAAACTGGCCAATCTGTTGTGTCCACATGATCACGTTTCCCTCGTGTATTTGATCCGCCTGGCACACAATAATCTATTCCATCCTAGCGGTGGAAAATGAGTGATCTTGCGGCTTGAATACAGAATAATTTTCTAAAACAAAATACTTTAAAGCTGAGAGAAACCGACCATTCTCAAATTAATAATGAGCAACAAGACATAATTCATTAATAATGCGACAGCGAAGGTAAATGGTTAAATTGTTACTCTACTATTATATTGATTAGTGTTTATTTTTTCCCCGATTTCATTTTCTTTGATTCCCAGCAGCTGCCATTAGGTATTCTGCCATTCACTCACCATTTTTGTTTCTTCACTTATCCCATTGCCTCTCCTACTGGCATTGCACCTTTTTGTCAGCATTGTCACTTTTGCCATTTAATCTCTCCTTGCACTGCAGCCCATCACAGACTTTCACTTTTGTTCTTCTTTCCACCCTCCACGTGTAAAGAAGGAACAATGCATGCAGCTGCCTCACACACAGTCGGTGCATTATAATTCAGAGAGACACTGAGACACAGGCAGGTCACCAGTTCCAAAGGCTTAGACAGCAAAAGTATTCAGTCCCACTCTGATCCTACGTTCCATAGCCTTATTGATAATTCACCTTCAAACAGAACGGGAGAGAAATAATTCAAAACAAAAACAGAATTACCTAGAAAATCTCAGAAGGTCTGGCAGCATCGGTGGAGAAGAAAAGAGTTATCGTTTCGAGTCCTCATGAACCTTCAACAGAATTGAGTGAATCTTAGGAAAGGGGTGAAATATAAGTTGGTTTAATGTGACGGGAGAGGGGAGAGAAGTGGGGGTTGGGTGGTGTGGTTATAGGGACAAGCAAGCAGTTATAGGAGCACATAATCAAAAGATGTCACAGACAAAAGAACAAAAGAACACAGAGGTGTTGAAGTTGGTGATATCATCTAAACAAATGTGCTAATTAAGAATGGATGGTAGGGCACTAAAGGTATAGCTCTAGTGGGGGTGGGGGGGCATAAAATATTTAAAAATAATAGAAATATGTGGGAAAAGAAAAATCTATATAAAATATTGGAAAAAAAACAAAGGGAAGGGGGAAGAAACAGAAAGGGGGTGGGGTTGGAGGAGGTAGCTAAAGACCTAAAGTTGTTGAATTCAATATTCAGTCCGGAAGTCTGTAAAGTGCCTATTCAGAAGATGAGGTTATGTTCCTCCAGTTTGCGTTGGGTTTCACTGGAACAATGCAGCGAGCCAAGGACAGACATGTGGGCAAGCGAACAGTGTGGAGTGTTAAAATGGCAAGCCACAGAGATGTTTGGGTCATTCTTGCGGCCAGACCGCAGGTGTTCTGGAAAGTAGTCGCCCACTTTACGTTTGGTCGCACCAGTGTAGAGGAGACCGCATTGGGAGCAACGAATGCAGTAGACTAAGTTGGGGGAAATGCAACTGAAATGCTGCTTCACTTGAAAGGAATGTTTGGGCCCTTGGATGGTGTGGAGAGAGAAAGTGAAGGGACAGGTGTTAGATCTTTTGTGTGGGCATAGGGAGGTGCCATAGGTGGGGATTGAGGAGTAGCGGCTGTCGGTGGAGTGGACCAGGGTGCCCGGAAAGAACGATCCCTATGGAATGCCGCCGGGGGGTGAAGGGAAGATGTGTTTGTTGGCGGCATCATGCTGGAGTTGGCGGAAATGGCAGAGGATGATCCTTTGAATGCAGAAGCTGGTGGGGTGAGGGTGATATGTAAGGACAAGCTGGACCCTATCATGTTTCTGGGAGGCAGGAGAAGGCATGAGGGCAGATGTGCGGGAGATGGGCTGGACACAGTTGAGGGCCCTGTCAACGACTGTGGGTGGAAAACCTCGGTTAAGGAAGAAGGAGGACATGTCAGAGGAATTGTTTTTGAAGGTATCATCATCCGAACAGATGCAATGGAGGTGAAGAATGGGATGGAGTCCTTACAGGAAGCAAGGTTTGAGGAGCTGTAGTCATGGTAGCTGTGGGAGTCGCTAGGCTTGTAATGGATTTTGGTGGAAAATCTATCACCAGAGATTGAGACAGAGAGGTCTAGGAAGTGAAGTTGAAGTGTCAGAGATGGACCACGTGAAAATGACGGAGGGGTGGAGATTGGAAACAAAATTAATAAATTTTTCCAAGTCCCGACAAGAGCATGAAGCAGCACCGAAATAATCATCGATGTACTGGAGAAAGAGTTGTGGAAGGGAGCCGCAGTAGAACTGGAACAAGGAATGTTCTAGAGACCCCATAAAGAGACAGGCATAGCTTGGGCCCGTGCGGGTACCCATAGCCACACCTTTTTTTTGGAGGAAGTGAGAGGAGTTGAAGGAGAAATTGTTCATTGTGAGAACAAATTAAGCCAGACGGAGGAGAGTAGTGGTAGATGGGGATTGTTCGGGCCTCTGTTCGAGGAAGAAGCTAAGGGCCCCCAGACCATCCTGGTGGGGGATGGAGGTGTAAAGGGATTGGACGTCCATGCTGAAGAAGAAGCGGTTGGGGGCAGGGAACTGGAAATTGTTGATGTGACGTAAGGTGTGAGAGGAATCACGCATGTAGTTGGGAAGCGACTGGACAAGGGAAGAGAGAGGGAGTCAAGATAACAAGAAATGAGTTCCGTCGGGCAGGGGCAGGCTGACATGATCGGACTACCGGGAAGGTTTTGTTTGTGGATTTTGGGTAGGAGGTAGAAGCGGGCTGTCCGAGGTTGGTGACTATCAGATTGGAAGCTGTGGGAGGAAGATCTCCAGAGGAGATGAGGTCAGTGACAGTCCTGGAAACAATGGCTTGATTCTCAGCCATGGGGTCAAGGTCCAGGGAGAGGTGGGAGGAATTGTGCTGGAGTTTACACTCAGCCTCGGCGAGGTAGAGGTCAGTGCGCCAGACAACAACAGCACCACACTTGTCAGCGTGTTTGATGACAATGTCAGGGTTGGACCTGAGAGAACAGAATGCAGTAAGTTCAGAAAGAGATAGATTAGAATGGGTGAGAGGAGCAGAGAAATTGAGACGACTAATATCAAGCCAACAGTTCTCAATGAAAATATCAAGAGAAGGTAAGAATCCAGAAGGAGGGGTCCAGGTGGAGTGAGAATATTGGAGGTTGGTAAAAGGATCCGTTGAACGGGTAGAGGACTGCTGCCCAAAGAAATGAGCCCAGAGACGAGACAGTGGAAGAAGAGGTCAGCATCATGCAGATGCCGAAATTCATTGAGATGAGGTCTTTAGGGTATGAAACTAAGTCCTTTGCTAAGCACTGAACGTTCAGCGTCGGAGAGGGGAAGGGCAGGGGGTATAGTGAATACATGGCTGGGGCTGGGATTGGAAAATGGGGTGGGGATGGAGGGACAGGCAGGGGTGGAGGGTCCCCGATGGGTTCTGGTGTCGATGAGTTGTTGGAGCTTGCGTTCCTTAGCACTTGAAAGAAAGAGAAAAAGGTTTATTGTTGAGGCGTCAGATGAGACGAAGAATAAAATGAAACTGAGGGCATGTACAGCTTTGAAAAATGGTACGGCGGTGCTGCTGGAGGGAGAGGTCGAGTGTGTTCATATGGTGGCGCATGGCATTGAGTGTGCATCTAAGAATGTGACGGGAACAGCAGTCTGAGAAACGTTTTTTGTCCCAAAGGTACTTGTAATCCTGGGTGGGTTCAAAACATGAGGGGTGGAATTTCAGTTGAAATTCACGTGGGGTAAGTCGGAGACAGAGACAGTTACTGAGGAAGGAGATATGGCTGTGACAGTGGGTTTTAGGAAAACACCTTATCAAACACCAGGAGAGAAATGGCAAACGATGAAAGTGAACAAGGCAAAAGAGAGATACGGAAATCTTGTTGCAGTGATGAACAAAACTTCTTCAAGATAGGCATTTCTTGAAGAGGAGTGTCAGTCAATTAAACACAGAGATTAAAAAAACTGCGGATGCTGGAAATCCAAAACAAGGACAGAATTACCTGGAAAAACTCAGCAGGTCTGGCAGCATCGGCGGAGAAGCAAAGAGTTGACGCTTTGAATCCTCAGGACCCTTCGACAGAACTAGGTGAATCCAAGGAGAGGGGTGAAATATAACCTGGTTTAAGGTGGGGGTGGGGGTGGGGGGGGGGTGTGGTGGGGGGTTGGGTGGGGAGAATAAGTAGAGAGGGGGTGTGGTTGTAGTGACAAGCAAGCAGTGAAAGCAGCAGATAATCAAAAGATGTCACAGACAAAAGAACACAGAGGTGTCGAAGTTGGTGATATTATCTAAACGAATGTGCTAATTAAGAATGGATGGTAGGGCACTCAAGGTATAGCTCTAGTGGGAGTGGGGGGCATAAAAGATTTAAAAATAATGGAAATAGGTGGGAAAAGAAAAATCTATATAAATTATTGGGAAAAAAACAAAAGGAAGGGGGAAGAAACAGAAAGGGGGTGAGGATGGAGGAGGGAGCTCAAGACCTAAAGTTGTTGAATTTAATATTCAGTCCGGAAGTCTGTAAAGTGCCTAGTCGGAAGATGAGGTGCTGTTCATCCAGTTTGCGTTGGGCTTCACTGGAACAATGCAGCAAGCCAAGGACAGACATGTGGGCAAGAGAGCAGGGTCGAGTGTTAAAATGGCAAGTGACTGTGAGTTTTGGGTCATTCTTGTGGACAGACCGCAGGTGTTCTGCATAGTGGTCACCCAGTTTATATTTGGTCTCTCCAATGTACAGGAGACCGCATTGGGAGCAACAAATGCAGTAGACTAAGTTCGGAGAAATGCAAGTGAAATGCTGCTTCACTTGAAAGGATTGTTTGGGCCCTTGGATGGTGAGGAGAGAGGAAGTGAAGAAATAATTAATTTCCGTTTCAAACTAAATCAGTCCCGCTGATAGGTATATGCACGAATCCAAGCCCCAAATTGGATGTATCATAAGGCTGAAAGGGACTGTGTCAATGTCACAACAGCAACCCACACGTCACATTTCAATTCCAAGGAAAACAACATATAGCATGTTAGACAGGGAAAAAACGGCAGTCACGTAATTATTGTTGCACGGTCTATATAGATGGTATGGCTCTGGAAAATGTTAGTTTTGACACTCATGGAAGCACGATGAAACCAGGCAAAAGTAATTCTAAATTATCATAAAAATGGAAAATGGAATAGTCCTAAAGTCATCCAGGAAGATTAGAACCTAAGAAATAGAATCACTAATTGGAAATCTGGCCTCTCAAAATTGCTGTAAAATTCAACAAGATCATGACTGATCTAAACTTAAATTTAGCTCCTGCTCCTGCCGAAATAAGCATAACCCTGACACCTTTGTACATGAAAAATCTGCCCAACTCAATCTTGAATATATTAAATCATACAGCCTCCACTCCCCTCTTCGCTGGAGGAATCAAAAAAATAATAACCAACTTGGCAGAAATTCATCTTTATTTCCCTCTTAAATGGGAGACCACTTATTCTGAAATGGTGGTCCGAGTTCAACATTGCCCCACATGATGCTGTTAGCATCTAAACATCGAAGCGTGTTCATAAACGTACATATTACAATAATAAAATACAGAAAATTCTGGAAAAACTCTGCAGATTTGGCAGCAGCTGTGAAGAAAGAAACCGAGGTAATGTTCCGAATATGATATGACACTTCTTTGGAACTGGAGAGAAGTGCATATGTGATGGGTTTTATCTGTTGAAAAATGTGGTGAGGCAGGTGGAGGAAAATACAAAGTTACTGATAAGTTGGAGGGCAGGGGAGTTTAAAATACACGACGTCGTGGAACACAAGACAAAGGGACTGACAGTATTGTAGAGTAAAGCAAATGTTAACAGCTGAATAAAGGTCAGCATCATTGGAAAGCAATGTAGGGCAATGTGTTCACTCCAGAAAGAGGGTCAGAATTATCTGAAGCAGAACATAAGGACAAGATACGGACAGGCACTTGAGGCGGGCGATGGGATCAAAATAGGGGACATAGTTCATGGTCTGAAGTTATTGAGCTTAACGAACAATTCAAAAATATTTCTGTATCCCTGAAAAGTGCCCATTCAGAAGGTGAGGTGCAGGTCCCCCAGCCTGTGGTGTGTTTCACTGGAATATTGCAGCAGGTTAAGAAGATGGAAATATGAGCATGAGAGCAAGATGGTGTATTGAAATTGCAAGCGAATGGAAGGTTGGGGTCTTGTTTGCAAACTGTTTGAAGGTGTGTCGGAAAGCAATCACCCAGTCTGCATTTAGTCTCCCCAGTGTAGATGAGGCTAAATTGTGAGAAACGAAGGCTGTCGACTAATTTAAAAGAAGTGCAAGTGAATCGCTGCTTCACCATGCACAGTGAGAAAAGAGGACGTAAATATGCAGGTGTTACACCTCCTCCTATTGCATTGGAAGATGTAATGGGAATGTGGTGAGGTGATGGGGGTGATAGAGAAGTGGACCATGGTGTCACACTGGAAATGTCCCCTTCGGAATAGTGACAGGGGAGTTGAGGGAAAGATGTGTATGGTGGTGACATAATGCTGCAGTTGGCAGAAATGGCACCGAGTGATACTTGAATGTGGAGGCTGTTGGTTTCTCAAATGAAGAATTGGAGAACACCATCACGATTCTGGGAGGGAGAAGAAGCGCCCGCTTTAGTTGGATCCAGAAGAAAATTTAAGGAGTTTGATTACACAGCTGTAACTTAAATCTGCCTTTACGCTTGCAGATATACATTTCATAATTTTCTTCTTTTGTTAATTCTAATACTTCCCCGGTTTCTTTTGCATTTTCTGTTTTAATTCGCAATGTTGCATCTTGATGTCGAAACACAGGAAGAATTAGCTGAACCCCTCCCTCACTTTTTTTTTCAATTGACCGGTAACATATCAGTACCATCTCTGCTGAGATGCAACCAGTAAATCTTGGACAGGCCCCTGTTGCCACATATTTGATCCAAAATACTATAAAGATATAATTAAATCTGATCATTCCTATCGTTGAAATGATCTTACATCATTACTACAACAGCCCATATTAGGACATTTAACATTACCCATTATTTCTGCACTATTTGCACCTGCTTGAAATTTCCTTTCAACTTTACTCTTCTATATTGATTCCATCAGCTGTTGGTCTATATGATATAGACAGTAGTATCTTGATAACTCTATTGTTTCAAAAGTCTGAACAAATATCCTTTACTATACTTTATTCTTAATTAGGCTGAAAACGATGTTGGGTAATGGAGGTTACATGATTGGATGGATGTTTGTGTAGTTTCTGTTCTGGTGGGCATATTCTGAAATGTTTGGAATAATCTCAGTGCAGTAGACTGTGGGGGAAACGGACCTTAACAGTTGTAGGCACTTTGTGAATAGAAATAATGGGGAATGTGCCATGCTTAATGCGAAAGAACTATAATGGGTAGTACATTTATCATGTGTACTTTGTAAACTGCTGCTGAAATACTGAGCATGTTAATTTTCATGCCCGTTTAAATGAATTCATATGAACTCAGTCTCGAAATCTTTGAACAGATAGCGAAACAGAATTTGAAATTATTGTTACTGACCACAACCACCTCTAGCATAAATTTAAGAAACTGTTTATGTTGGAGAAACACCATCAATTTTTGCGCAATTTTAACTGCGCCATCACTGCTGAGGAAGCATTGCCACCTCTAGTATGAATATGAACTGGTTAATATAGAGGAAAATGGGCGCATCAAGTGTGAGTATAGGGTTCCCACTGGTACTAAAAAAAAAATGTCACGACTAATGTTGATTCATGGTGACACAAAGTACCATAGGACAACTGTCATTTCAAGAGTAAGTGTGTAAGATCGTTGTATCGGAAGAACATAGTCCCAGAATCCCAGAAGATCATGCTCCAATCTAGTATATGTTATCTTTCGTTAGTACCAGAGGATTCTGTGTACCCCTGCTGTAACTGTCGGGGTATTATTAGTAGCGGAGCAATACATTATTCATTTCTGCAGGATAGAGCCCTTTGCAATGTTTGCAAGATTTATTACACTGCCTGATCTGGAGGAGCTGGGACAATAGGAGTGAGTTGTCAAAGGGACAGAGGACTTTAGTGGAATATAAGCTACCTTCACCCGCCCCGTAGCAATAGTGGGTGATTTCTACTTGTAAGCATTTTCAAGGAGGAGCATGCTGTATGAAGGAAAGTTGAATTCTATTGTACTTCTTGTATTTTTCCAATTTGATTTGTTTTTCTCAAAGGCTATATGCCGGACATGGAATGTGTAATGAAAATCTACAAAAGAATTACAACTTTAGGAGAACATAAGTGTGGAACACACTGTATGGAGATAAGTCGAGTTCTGCACATTCTGCAATTTCCATGTTGCAATGCATTTTTTCAAATTGTATGAATAAAGTATATTTTTGGGGAAGAAATTGGGCATTTTTAAATGCTCAATAGAAATGTTAATTTCCTCTCTTATTCTAACATAGCAAGCTAATTAAAAAAAAACTTGTTCATGTATATTTTTATCATTGCCTAATATAAATGTTAACTTTCTCTCTTAATCTAATCCAAGCGAAAAACAAATTTGTCTGTGTCTATTTGTTAAATGATTGTAACTAACGATAGTGACGATTTAACCTAATTGATTGTCTCGAGAATTGGATGGTGTATAAATATGGGATCCCATAGATTTCCTTAGCCTTGTGCTGTTCAGAGGGTTTCAGCATCTACATCATTCATCCATTCCCAGAAGATGGGAAAACCGGTTATTTTGTTGATAAAAGAGATTTACTATCCAGCTCTGGCAGCTATCGGTGTCCCCGGTGAGCCATTTTACCTTCTTTTCTTTGATCGGTTTCAGCTGCCTCGCTTTTCTTGCAGCCTGTTGGAACAATAACTCTACTCGTATGCTGATCAGACGCTGACTACTTATCTCCTCTTTCTTTATTTCAGCAAACTTGTTGACCATTGTGATTATATACCGAGGAAAGTGCGGCCTTTCTAAATGTATTTCCTTCTATATGCTGGCCATGGCAACAGCGGATCTACTGGTCATGATTATCAATGTGATGGTGTATCATATTTTCAGCTATAACTTTAAACTTTCGTTTCTGAACCACACTTCCGTGTGTAAGTCCATTTTATACATGACAGCTGTAACAATCGATTTGTCTGTTTGGTTCACTGTTTTTTTCACGTTTGACCGTTTTGCAGTTATCTGCTGTCAGAAGTTTAAAGCAAAGCATTGCACCGAGAGAACTGCGGCTGCTGTTATAAAAATGATCTCTGTTCTGATCTTATTCAAGAATATCCCATTTTTCTTTACATACGAACATCAGCAAGTAATTAACAAGGTTCAGTGGGGTTGTCGGTCAAATGTGGCTTCTTCTTCCTCAACTCTCGGTGCCGCTTTCTTCTGGTTTCACGCAGCATGGGTAGTTTGGCTTCCTTTTACTTTAATTATCTTTTTTAATTCTTTGACAATCAGGCGTATTGCAGTGGCAAGCAGAGCCCGAAGGGAACTCCGGTCTCACAGGGCTGAGAAAAAGTGTGATGCAGAGATAGAGAACCGAAGGAAATCCATCATCTTACTCTTCACTGTATCATGTAGTTTCTTACTGTTGTGGTTGACAGCTGTCATTAGTGTTATAATTTCTGGACTGGTAAACCCGAATTCTTACCGAGATGACCGTTCAAACCCTGGATACATCGCCATTGAAATCGGAAACATGTTGAAGTTTTTGAGCTCCTGTCCAAACACGTGTATTTATGCAGCGACCCAGAGGAGATTCCGAGAGGAACTGAAGAAGCTGTTGATATTTCCCTGCACGCTGTTACTGCGGTTTGTCAATAACGAAGGAGATACAACCTCGAGACGCAGGTGAAACATTAGTATTCACCTTAACCAATATTACAGCTTAGAATGGAATACTAGCCTCTTACAGCTCCGTGAAGCTGGTTCTTATAAAGTATCAGAAAGACAATTCCATGTTCACCCCCTTTGTGTCCCTCAACATCAGCATTGACTGTGGGATGCCGCAGGTCCAGCCAAAATAGAACATTCCACATTCAATTTTAAAATTGTCAGTGACGAAGTGATAACGGAATGGAATTTTTTTCAACTACTTCATATCTGAAAGACTGAATTTACTAATTTAATTCTACCCTGCAGCTGGATAGATGAGATTTATCCAAAAATACCGAAGGAAATGAGAGTCGAAATTTTGGGAACACTGGCTATAAATTTCAAGACACCTTTGGACTCGGCAATGGTGCCAGAGAACGGGTGAATTGCAAATGTTGCAGGCTTTTTCACAAAAAGGGTTTTAAAGATTATTCCAGTAACTACAGGCCGGTTAGCCAAACCTCCGCGCTGGGGGAGTATTTAGAAATGACAATTCTGGATATAACTAATAGTCACTTGAGCAAATCAGTGTTAAGAAAAACCAGCACAGATTCGTTTAAGGTAAAACTGATTAATTAATTTGCTTGAGATATATTGATGAATTAACAGAGAAAGTTGACCAGGGTAATGCTGTTGATGTGGTACACGAGAGCATCCAAAATGCATTTGATAAAGTGCTACACAAGAGACTTGTCAGCAAAGTAAGAGTTCATGGAGTAAAAGAGCCAGTAGCAACATGGGAATAAAATTGGCTGATTGACAGGAAACAGAAAGTAGTGCCTAACGTTTTTAATCAGTTTGGAGTAAGGTTTATGCTGGTTTCCCTGGGAATCAGGGTTATGAGCCCTGGTCTTCCTGATCCATAATAATGACTTACATCTTGGTGTCTGGGACATAATTTCAAAATCTTCCGATGGTCAGAAACTTGCTTTTTTTTGTAAATTGTGAGGAGAATAGTTCAAAATTTCAAAAGAATATAGACAAGTTGGTGGAACGCATGGGAAAATGGCAAATGCAATTTAATGCAGAGGAGTGTGAAGTGATTAATTTTAAAAGGGAGAACATAGAAAGGCAATATAAACCGAAGGGTACATTTCTAATTGTGCTGCAGGCCGGAAGGATCTGGGTGTATATGTGCATAAAATATGGAAGGTAGCATAATACTTCCAGACTGTGATTAATAAAGCATATGGTATGCTGGCCTTTATAAATAGGTCCTGAGAGAACAAAAGCTCGGAAGTAAGTTCAAGCTGTATAAAACACTGACTGGGCCTCAACTAGAGTTTTGTCTCAAGTTCAGGAAATGATGCAAAGGATGTGAAAGCATTGGGGAGAGAACAGAAACGATTAACAAGAATAGTTTCAGAGTTGAGGAACATTAATTCCATAGATAGATTGGAGAGGGGACAAATTTCCTTAGAAAACAGATTTACGTGAGATTTGTTAGAGTTACTCAGATCACAGTGGGGGTCTGGGCAGAGTAGCTGGGAGAAATAGTTCCCATTGGGTAAAGCATTGAGAACCAGGAAGCACAGCTTTAAGGCAAATGATAAAATAAGAAATGGTAACATGAAAGAGGGAAAACGGTTTCCTTCAGCAAGTGGTCAGGTTCTGGAATTGGCTGACTGAGTGTGATGGAGGCAGGGTCATTTGAGTATTCAATGATAACTGGATTATTGTTGAGAAATGTGTGGAAGTACGGGGAAATGGCACTAGAGTGGCACTAGATGAATTTCTCCTTTAGACACTATGGGCCGAACGGCCTCCTCCTGCACTGTAACTAATATGTTTCTATGACAGGAACATCCATTACTTGATGTTATTGTTATTACATTTATCATAATGAATCTAGTTGTAATTAACCGGAATTGAGATCCAATTAAACAGACAAAGTTGTGAAAGTAATTTTAATAACCAAAAAAAACTGGGTCATTTATTTCAGCAGTCAGCAAAAAATAATAATTGCCAGGAATTGAGATGTAATTAGGTGCTGCACTTGCAGACATGTACCACCCTCCACTTGCTACCAACTGATATTGAACAGGCATTCCCAGCGGAAAGCTGTGCAATTAGATTCAATCCGGCACATGGATACCATTCCTATGCTTGCGCCAGCAATGCCTCATTTTGTTTGGGAATCCCACCATGTTCTTTTCCCTCCCTTTCTGTGAAGCCTCCTCCAGCCTTGACGTGTCTCCCAGGTTGTTGTGATTCTCCAATTTTGGCCTCATGTCTCTCCCTGATCTTAAGGATTCCACCAGCAGTGGCCATATATTCAGCTGCTTCAGCCCAAACCTGTGGAATCTCCGCCTGGAGATTCCCTCGACTTGGTGTCACCTTCATGCTGAGATGGGGAATGGTGAATTCCATGCCACAGATCTTTGTGAGCAGCTTTCTTCGATGTCAGCAGCAAGTGTGCTCACAGTCCTACTGATTGTGAAATCCGGAGCAAAATTAAAATATAACACAGCAAAGCTTAATATTAAACAATAGTACAGTGGATTATATTTAACTCTATTTCAAACAATATAAGATTCTCTCTGCCTCTCCCAGCAGACTCACTTCCATCACTTCTATCAATGGCCAATATAATTTATTGTCTTTTCAATTACAATGGCACTTGTGATCTTTCATTATCCAGTGGATCAAAATAACAGAAATTGATTTAAATGAAGGGAAGTAGGTCAAGGTCACTGACCGGCCTGCGATACACCTGCTGTACATTCCACAGTTCATTTTATACATTTGAAGGTGTTAATTATTAAAACAGAAAATCAGCTTTTCCATGCTAAACATTTAACGGCGAGAATACATAAGATCACTTGCTGGTTGAGTGCAGCTCCCACAACACTCAAGCAGCTTGAAACCGTCCAGGATATAGCAGTCCGCTAGATTGGCACAATCTACATTTGGCCACATGCACAAACATTCATTACCCCCTCCGCTGAAGCACAGTAGCAGCAGTGTGCGTCATCTCCAAGCTACCCTGCAGGATTTTACCAAGGCTCTTTCAACAGCACCTTCCAAATCCACAACCTGTACCACTTAGAAGGGCAAGGGAAGCAAATAAATGGGTTCACCGCCGCCTGGAATTTCCTCTCCAAGTCACGCATCATCCCGACTTTGAAAAATATCGCCGTTCCTTCACTGTTGCTGGGTCGATATCCTGGAACTCTATTCCGAACAGCAATGTGGGTGTGCTTACACCATATGGACGGCAGCGGTTCAAGAAGGCAGATCACCACCACCTTCTTAGATGCAATTAGGGATGGGCAATAAATGCTTGTCCAGCCAACGATGCCCACACCCCGTGAATGAAGAAAAAAATAAGGACATCTGAAGCTGCAATCGTGGTAGAAGACAGAATCCCGCAATCCAATCTGCCATACGTGAGGATATGCTTGAAGAAGTTCTAAATAATTAAAATATAACTGCATTTGCATAAAGCTCGTCTTTTCTTGCGAGACAATAATCCGTTGCAAGAGGAAAACATTCTGATATAATCATGGTTCATAAAATATTCACAACGTAGATAACAATCTGCTAGCAGTAGAGAATGTCTGGTTATGAGGTGTTGCATCTGGATCGCTCTACGGCCCGCATTTGCCCGAGGCAGTTTATTTAAATCTATTCAGACCATTCCAGGCGCAGATCGCTCCAGATACAAAGAGTGTGATTTTTGTCAGAACTGGGGTTTTAGGCGATTTCAAACAGGAAATGTACATGTAAGTGAAGAAACAAGAAAGCCAAGGAGAAAGGTCAATCCTGCCGCTGGAAAGTGCTCACTGACTCAATACTTCATAAATTAATGCCCGTGTTCCAGGGAAAGCAGGCAGTTAACAGGATCAGCACTAAAGGTAGCTGCTAGCGGGGTAGCTGCATTTGGGGAACGTAAATATACTGATCATGGGACAATTCAGTATCTTCTATTCAACAAATCGGTCAATTTGTGTGTTAGTAAGCATCATACATTCCAGCTTGGAATTGAAACACAATCAGATCACGTGGAGAACGTACCCCACCATCTTTCTGGTCTCATCCCAAGACAACTGAAGTTATCCAGTCCCACAGCCAGGGTTTAATTCATGAAAAGGAAGGGTTAATCCAACCCTTTCAGATTATTTTGTAAATGCCTGAAGTAAACCCTCGAATCCTCTGCTTCTTTCGTTAGCTAAAGTTTTCCTCATTCGAGTAGTATTGAATATCCAACCTGTCACGCGGGTTCAAGTTCCCAATGGGGAGATGATTTGTTATAATGAAAAGCAACCAATCTTTATCTGCACTAAGATTCTATCAGTTACAGACATATTTAGGAACAGCGGTTTTCATTAAGAGATACCAGGATATCAGAGTTTCTTGAGCGAAAGTGTACTTCATGCCAACGGTCAGGTTACATGTCCGTGTGTGTTTTAACACAGAAATTGGCTCGTTCGCCTAAAATGGGCTCAGTGGAAAATTCTGTGAAATGAATGAATTGGTAGCTTGAATCCATAACATTTTGCTGAAACAATATACTTTAAAAGTGAATGAATACAGCCATCCTCAATTTAATGATGAATAACAGGACATAATTCATTAATAATCTTATCAGAAATGTGCATCTTGTAATAAGTAGTAGAATAACTTAAATTGTAAACTGTGCCATCATTTTGATTATTTTTCTTTCTCACCACCACACATTCGCCCCCCTAGCCCCCTCCCCCGCCATCTCTACACCAGCCACCTACACCTGCCACCGTCTTATTTCACATTATTTGCTTTCAGGCAACAATTATTCAGAATCCTGTCTTTCGCAAAAAAAGGAAAGTTAGATAATCAATCATACATAAAAATAACACCAGAGGCAGAGGTGCAGAATCAGCCCAACACTCATGCACAGTACCAGAGACTGCCAGACACAATGAACCCAAAATTCGCAGGCACTACCAGGGACCTACAAAAAACACTGCAATTCAAACTTACAGGTAATAGAGACGCTGTCAAATACATAATGAAACCCACAGTCACCAACATATCAGAGGACACAAACAGAGGGAATCCCGCTCCCCCATGCATTAAAGAGTCAGACAAGAAGATATTAATTTTAAGAAAAGAAAGAACAAACAATAAGAGAGGCTGTTAGATATTAAAATGCTTTCGTCCTCATGCAGTACAAGGCGCTGAAAGACACTAAATGAATTTCACACTCTCTTAGTGTCAGAGATTGACAAATATAGGCTACTTTATCATACATGGGGCAATATTTAAAAACATTCAACAACCATTGAAATATTACAGGCAAAATCAGTCTGCTTCTCTGTAACAAAACCGATGAAATATTGAGCGAAAATATGATAAAGTAGATAGAAGGGTTGAAATAATATTACAACTGATTTTTGATTGAACAAACTCACTTATAACTCGTATCCATCCCTGTTATTCCAAAATGTCCCTCCCAATAAAATGTGAACTATTGTTGTTTGTTGTGTCCTTCATTGTTCCTGGTTGTGGGGACATGTAATAATAACAATCGAGAAATATTGGATAATTTGCATTACTCATTGGATTGTTGTAAATTTGCAGCTGATGAGTGGCAAGTAAACTTCGCTCCATACAAGTGCCAGGCAATGACCATGTCCAACAACTGGGAATCCAGCCATTACCTCTTGACATTCAGTGACATTACCATCGTTGAATCACTCACTCTTAACATCCCGGTGGCTGCTATTCGTTTATTTCTGTTTCCGGTCAGGCATATAAGTACTGTGGCTACAAGAGCAGGACAGAGGCAAGGATTCCTGTACTGATTAACTCCCCCCCGGACACCCCAGAGCCTGCCTGCCATCTACAAGGCACAAATCAGGAGTGTGATGAAATACTGCCCATTTGCCTGGATGAGTGCAGCTCCAACAACATCCTCGAACATCGACACCGTCCAAGTCAAAGCAACCCGTTTGATTGGCATCCCTTCAGCCCCTCTACCACTGCCGAACAGTGGCTGCAGTGTGTACCATCTACAAGGTGCACTGAGGAAACTCACAAAGGCTCCTTCTGCAACACCTTTCAATCCACGACTGCTACCATCTAGAAGGACAAGGGTAGCAGATAGCTGGGAACGCCACCACCTGGAAGCTTTTGTCTATGACTCTCACTATGCAGACTCGGAAAATATATCACCATTCCTTCACTGCCACTAAGTCAAACTCTTGGAATTCACACCCTGCTAGCACTGTGGGTGTACCTACACCACAGGAGCTACAGCGGTTCAAGAAGGCAGCTCACCATCACCTTCTCAAAGGCAATTAAGAAGGGACATAGCCAGCGAAGCCCACATGCCATAAATGAATAAAAAGAAAATGTGTTGCCACACGTGAAGCAGCTTTCTCTGCACACGATTTCCATAATTTGAGATAAATCAAATACGAAGACCAATACAAACTGTACCGAAAGCTTACCAGAAACTATCAAAAGCGAAACGAATGCAATACAGAAAGAATAATAAGAACAAACAAAGCTGGACAGCCGGAACAGACACTGTAGCATCTTTGGAGAGGGGTAACTCAATAATAGTCCAGTGCTCTGAACTTTCTTTAGGTCTGAAAAATTACTCGGAGCTTCCTCTCCACAGATGGTTTTCAGTTTATTCCCCTTATTTTTTAAATTTATTTGTTCGCTTCAGACTTGTAG
Source organism: Carcharodon carcharias (assembly GCF_017639515.1). Classification (NCBI taxonomy): domain Eukaryota; kingdom Metazoa; phylum Chordata; class Chondrichthyes; order Lamniformes; family Lamnidae; genus Carcharodon; species Carcharodon carcharias. The sequence goes on along the minus strand of NW_024470605.1, from coordinate 81,178 downwards.
ATTTTATATTGAAATGCTTTTTGTAAACTCCCTGGCCTGAATTTACCATTGAGTGCGCCCGAAGTCGGCGCAGCTGGAAGTGAATGTAAAACCGACTCTCGGCCGAGTTCATGCAGTGAACGCGTACACTGGCGGGTTAATTAAGCCCGGTCAGCGTGAAATGCCACCGCTAGATCCGTTTACCGCGCACAAGGGCGGGAATTCATTGGGCGTCAGGCGTCGGGTCCAATGCGGGCCTGGCTGCGCGTTCAAGCCCAGAAGCGGCAGCTGCCTGAAGGCTGCCAGTGGTTGTGGGAGAGGCTGAGGGAGCTGTCTGGGAAGCTCTAGAAGTGTCATGGCGTGCAGTTATGGCCTCAGCACCTGGACATCATTGAAGCTGGGTGGGCGTGTTGGGTGGGCACTCTGCAACCCTTTACTCAGATGATTGCCTGGGAGTGCTGGTCGAGGTCAGTGCCAGGCAGCATATATTCATGTCCAGGGGCGGCAAGAGAAGGCCACCCAACTTGACCAACATTCCCTGGGCAAAGACCGCTGTCCATGTCAGTGGGCACAATGTGGTGCATCACATGTGGATTCAGTGTTGTAAAATATTCAATGACCTCAGCAAGGCTACGTGCAGGAATGGCATGCAGCTGTGCAGAGGAAGATCAGGTGCACATTGCTTGGAGCAACTATGCGGCCTAAGAGGTTGAATGCCAACTAAAACTGAAACCTTCCCTTCCAAGGCTGGGGTGTCAGTATGACTGGCCTCAGTGCATTTTAGGGTGAAATATGCCTTAGTAACATGGCCCGTTAATGTCCAGGCAGGAGGGCGGGTGGAAATCAGGAAAAGACTTTCAGGGAGACGGAGCAATAATTAGAATTGTTTTCCTCTCAGGAGAAGAGGAGCCTTAATGCCGCTGAGAGCCGCAGAAGAGGTGGATGAGTGCCAAATCTGTCTTTCCTCACTCAGCACGACAGCCATCAATTGGATCTTGAATGCCACTGGTCAGCTTGTTCCTGCACACACAATGAGGCTGCAGTCTCAGATTCTTGTAAAAGTCCAGGTCACAGATGCATGTGCGATCAGTGCTGGAATGATAGGCTCTGCTCATCAGAAACTGAGATGCCATAACCAGAGCGCACATGGAAGCTCTTTTGCAGGTGGTACTATGCAGTAGATGATTGAACATCCTGATCTTTTGCCTTCCTCCCGCATTTACACCATCTGTAGGAGCCTCGGACGACCCTGAGCACCCCCCACTGAGCTCTGAGAAGACAACACACCTGCACCAGCGTCACATTGCCGCTCTGAACCAGGCAAAGATGCTGACATGTCAGTGGGCACTGGTTAATCGTCTCCATGGGTATTGCACAGCGATGATGGAACATTACGATTGTGTGAGGAGCTGGCAGAGGCAGAGAGTTCCCATGCAGCCGACGATGGGACCATAGCTGGAGACCATGACCATGCTGCTTCCGAGGCAAATAACAAAACTCTGGGGTCGTCCATCAGGTGACAGACGCTTGATGCCCAGCTGGATGCGTGAGGAGAACGCATGGAAATCAATGAGGGTCGGCGTGCAATGGTCTCTGTCATGTTGGATTACATGCAGAGCCCGAGTTCTGCACTGAACCATAACACCGAGAGGACAGCCTCCTCCACTGAGAGAGTGGCGGCTCTGAATGAGACGTAGTTTCAGGAGCAGACTTAGGGGTTCATGAGGTTGCACTCGGGCCTGTAAGTGCACACACAGGCAGTGACCTAAGTGAGAGATGAATGAGGCACCTTGTCTCCCTGCTAGATCCCCATCCATCAATGATGATCAAGGAGGTGGAAATGCACTTCATGCTGGCAGACGAGCTGCCTGCCATTCCCATGGACTTCTCCCCGGGCACTCTGAAGGATGGGACATTCTGCTCCGCCAGTGGCTGCTGCAGCTGATGATACCAGGATGATTGAGGAGTGACCATCTATGGGGTTGTGTGCACCCGCCCAGGTGGGGCCGGCTCCTGCGGGCCAAGGACGATCGCAAAGGACATCAAGGCCACCAGGAGAGCAGAATCAGCACCCTGCCTACAACGTCAGGGTCAGCAAGGGCAGAAAGTTGTGGAGGCTGTGGGGTACCAAGATGAAGCACCCATAGAATTATGTTGAAGGCTCATTGAGCAAAGCAGGCATGTGTCATGGGTGACATTGTTGCATTAATTATGTTGAATTTTGTGTTAAGGATGGACACATTGCTCATGTCAAGTGCAATAATAATTTATTTAACTTAAATGGTTTGAGCTGGCTGGATAGTATGTTTAGGTGCCACATGCAGTACAGTCGTGTTAAAGTATAGTGTTGTATGGCACTGGCATAATGTGTTGTGTTCGCATTAATTGCTGTTAGCAAATGGGCATTGCCAGTGGCTTAACGAGGCATCGATGCATTGGATGCCCAGCAGATGGTACACTGCATCATAGCATTCCTGGTGGTCTTGACTCCATGAAGGTTCCTGCGCTCTGCTTCAAGTTCCTCGCCCTGAGCCTTTCCAGGCTCTTCCTCTGAGCTAACATTTGAGTTAACCTCCAAGTTTTCTGCAGCTGCCTCGCTTTCAAATTCTATTGTTCACCCCCTTGCCTGATTCAGGCATGAAACGACTGTGAATGAGACACACTCTGAAGCATTCTGCAATGCTCCCTCTGACCAGCCAGGTATGTGGAGCACCTTTTCATCTGTCAGCGGGCTTCTCCAATACTGACCATGTGGAGGCATGCCTTCTGATGTGTCTCATTTGCGCCTCGGTTCGTGGGTGACATAATGGGTTCATCAGGCACCTGTTCAAGGGTTAGCTCTTGGAGCCATCCATCCACTGGTGCAGGAGCAATAAAAAGCGTTGGTGCCTGTGAGAGCCAGAAGATGTGAGCATCGTTTGAGCTCCCAGGGTAACGGACACAAACATTGAAAATCTTGGTCCTGTGGAGAAAGAGGATCTGGATGTTCATTGAGTGGAGCCCATTTATGTTGATGAGAATTCCAGGCTGATCTGCTGGCACCATTCTGGCTACATGAATGCAATTTATCACACCGTGGACTCAAGGGAACCCAGCTATCACCGCGTATGGTCTCTCCACCTGTCTTGTCTCGCCCGTCCCGAATTAGGTCCATAAGACCATAAGACCATAAGGCATAGGAACAGAAATTAGGACATTCGGCCCATCGAGTCTGCTCCGCCATTCAATCATGGCTGATAATTTCTCAAACCCATTCTCCCGCCTTCTCCCCATAAACTTCAATCACCTTACCAATCAGGAACCTATCTATCTCGGTCTTAAAGAAACCCAATGCCCTGGCCTCCACAGCCTTCTGTGGCAATGAATTCCATAGTTCAAAATATAGACATGTCCAAAGATAGCATCAGTCATGATGCGTGACATCGGTGTGCATCTGAATGATAAATACTGCATGGATCCCCCAAGCAGCCCTGAAAGGAACGTTAGGAATAGAAGGTGAGGATCAGTGTGACCTGGGTTGTCCACACATGAAGTTTGAAGCGAATTCCGGACCTATCATGTGACATATTGCTGCCACTGCACCCCTGGAGCAGCAGAATCTCCTATGGCACTGGACCTTGGAAATCTGGAGACAGTTGCTAGAGCACTCGAGATATTGGGTCGTGGCATCTTCGGCATGCCACCTTGCCTTGGCCTCCCTGTTGTCCCTGCACCAAACGAAACTGTGCCTCTCCTCTTACAGGTCTGTCCCCTGGACGTGGCCCTCGCTCACCTGGTCTCCTCTTCCTCCTGCTCACCGCTTCCTCTTCAGAGGAGGTTCAGCTGTTAGAATACACAATCCCCATTAGATGGGATGCAGAGGAGCAGTTCCTTGAAAATGAAAGAGCACTGCGCCACAATATTCAGATGAACCTTTCAGGGAAATGAGAGCCTGAGATGCTGAAATGACGGCTTGATAATCAAAAATGCCAAGAAAATCTGAGACAACTCGCTGCTCACACATAAAGGAAACGGCGATGACAGAGAAAGTGCTGCTGCTCTGGGGGCCTTTTATCCATTCCGTGAATGAGGAAATTCTGAAGGCGTGAATTCAGTCCACCCGATTTGCCCATCTGCCGAGCTAAAAATCGCATGGGCAATGGAACATCATGATCAATTGCTTTTTTAATAACCTTATTTTGCCCTTTAATTTTCAAGGGATGAGCGCGGGATTTGATGCACTACCCGCCATCCTCACCACCGGATGATGTCGAGGCGCACACCTTCTTCTCACGCAATTATACATGCATTTGGCACAGGCACGTGCCCGACTTCTGAACGCAAACGTCTGGTGCCTGTGTACAGGGAGTGACCACTGCAGCTCATTTGAATGACAGTTCTCTCCCATGTGACAGACAATAGCTTCATGCTCTTTTACAGAATGATGTCACCTCATCATACGTTCGGCTTCTACCGGAGATAATGCTGCTGTGCGGCCATTGAAACACCTTCCCTGAACATCTGGCCAGCCTTGAGTATGAGGCCGCCTTGTTTTCAGTGTTGAGGGAACCGGTAGCTCGTCTCTGAGACTTTTTGTGCTCGGAGGGAACAGCAGCTGATGAGGGGAACCGATCAGCATTTATGAAACAGCACCACGGTCTGGGGCTGAGTCTCTATGAATCTGCCCATTGTTCGTGACTGCAAAATTAAAAAAAAAACAGACATAAAGTAACCAATATCAGACAAAGGATAAACTGCCTGAAAGATGGGCTGTTCCGGATCAAAGCAGCCAAAAGGCCACCCACAGCTCCAGGACCCGGCAATATGACCTCTGACTGTCCGCCAGGCCGGGAGGTAAAGCGAGCTCTGACCTCTGTCAGCAGGAACAGGAGGAGTCATTCAGCCCCTCCAGCCTTAGTCGTTCATTCAGTCAGATCATGACTGATCTGGGAGAGTAACTCCTTTCACCGCCTTCACGATATATCCATAGTCTTGTGAAGCAAAAACATCCCCATCTCGGATTATAACTTATGAACTGAGCTACCATCGGCTACTTTTTGGGAGAGAGTTCACCACTTCCACCAGTCTTTGTGAGAGGAACTGTTTCCTAACTTTCTCTCCTGAATATCCTGACTGTGATATTTAGATATAAGTCCCCTTCTCTTTGGCTTCCCCAACCAGTTATTAAACTTCCTGTCCTCTGACAAATTCTTTAAAACATCCTCACTTAGAGCAGGCAGTTGCTTGGCTGGGTGGGGTGGGGGTGGTGGGGCTGAGCTATGGCAGTTGATGAGGAAATAGGATGGGGTTTACTGCGCCCTCATCATCTTGGATAATTCTTGCCAGAGCATCGCAACTCACTTTTAAAACAAAAACTCATGTCCCTTCTGATTCCTTTGCCAATTGCATACCATAGATCTTTCCGGCTCTGCTTCCAACTCTCCAGCCAGTGGAAACATGTCCTCACTCCCTGTCAAAGCTTTCCTCATTTTGAACTCCTCTGCTCAATCTCTTTCGCCTTCTCTGCTCTGAGGAGAACAGTGCCTCTTTCCCATGCCTTCACATAAGTTTATATTAAAATTATTTCCTAGGATGTGGGTGACTCTCAGGAGACCAGCATCCATTGGCCATCACTAATTGCGCTTGGAAAAGGTAATGCTGTGCCGTCTTTTTGACATGCTAAATTCCACCTTGAAACGTTCCTCTTCCCCGGTCTCATTCTGGTAGCCATCTGTATCCTTTCCAGGTCTTTCAAGTGGGGTGCCCGGAATTTGATGCAATTCTCAAAATGAGGCTTGAACCTAATCCTGAACATTTATAAATCAGCCGTTAATTATATAGATTCAACATCGCTTCTTTTTTTATGTAATCTACGCCTTTGCCTATAAAGCTGAATATCCCTGGTTTCTACACCATTGCCTCAGGTTGTTGTGTTATCTTTAAAAATCTGTGAGGTTATGGCCCAGGATCCTCTGTTCCTACACCACCATTCAAATTGTACCTGGAAAATGTAATTGCCTAAGTAGAAAGCATTGAGAGCATTAAGTGGCTGTTTGATTTTGGTAATTGAAGAAGGTGGTGATTGTTGATTCAGACAAGGCAGGCAGTGGTTTTCGAGACTGCCCGTGCTCAGTTCTGACATCTCTCCTTCTCTATCACCCTCTCTGTTCCTTGGCCCAGCTGTTCCCACTTTTGTCCATGAGCTTATTAATGAAGTTTGCGAACTCGACTTCTGTTCTGACTCTGACTGCTCCTCTATGCATATCAATGCCTAATCTTCCTATCTTCCAGTCGGTGAACTGTAAGTGCCTGGTTTGTGTGTTACTGCATGGGCTCCCTGTCAGAAGCTGCCTGGATTTTAACTTAAGAACCAAAGAATTAGGAGCCGATGTAGACCAAAAGGCCCATTGAACCTCCTGTACCATTTAATATTATCATGGCTGCTCTTGTGTCTCATCTCCATTCCTACTCACCACTACCCTTGATTCCATGAGAGATAGAAAAAAAAAACCTCAATGTCAGTCTTGACCATATTCAACGATGGAGCAGCAACCTTCTGCAGGGTAGAGAATTCCAAAGATTCACATTTCTCCGAGTGGGGTGATTTCTCCTCATCTCAGTCCGAAATGATCCATTCCTTATCCTGAGACTGTGCCACCGTATTCTAGATACCCAACCAGTGAAAGCAGTCTATCAGTATCTACATGGTCGAGCTTCTTCAGACTCTGTTGTGTTTCAGTGAGATCACATGTCACTTGTCTAACTTCAGTGCATAGGCTCATTTTATTCAGCCTGTAATAATAGGTCAATCCTCAAACCCTCCTGTTCACATGCCTCCAATGCCCTATCTCCATAACTTCTTCGAGACCCACAATACTTATCCACTTGTTCACATAACTCCATGGTCTCGCCCTCCCTTTCTCTCTACTCTGCTGCAGCTTTTCATTCTTCCACACCTCTGCATTGGCCTGAGTTTGCCCTCCTGCGCATTTGCACACTTTTCAACCCCGACATTAGTGATTTGTGCCTTCAGCTATTGTAGTCCTAAACTCTGGATTTCCGTTCGCAAACCTCTCTGCTTCTTTACCTTTATCCCTCGCTTTACATGGACATGCACATCTCACTCCTCGTCCACAGATCCTTGTAATTTCCCACAGAGAGAATATCTGATAACTCTTTATCGGAAACAAAGTGGGTTGGCCTCACGCATGACCACATTTAACTCAATTTGCCTTAATGTTACCGAATCATTCAGTCTGTCTGCACTCTTGATTTCTCAGGAATGAATAGTATTAAATTTTAATTCTATTGCAGTATAGTAGGTAAGAAATATTAGCTTTTTGTTGGATGAAGTAACACTGGATATGGAGTCAGGTTTGGCATATGTGGTTATGGTATGGATTAGCCAGAATGTAGACACGTGGTGGCGCAAAAGGCATAAGGACATGTCATCTCATGTCCTTGTTTAGCAGGCTTGTGGGACTGCATAACATCCTAACGTTTCTTCCTGATAGGCTCAATCCATGGAGTGGCCATTTCTATTTCTGTCTAACAGGGTTGAGGTGCTGATTAGCCTCTATGTAACAAAATCAAAGTGCCCAATGGACTTGTCCTTTTCCTAGATCTAAGGAGTGTCCTTCTCCGGTTTTTTTAAGGATAATACAGTAAAGAAGCAGTGGTCACACATTGAAGGATATATTCATAACTCTCAAAAAATAAATATTGCATTGAGAAAGTCATCACTAAAAGAAGGATGCATCATCCATGGATAATTAAAAAGTTAATGATTTTTTTAATTGCAAGAAAATGCTTACAATGCTGCAAAGTTCAATGGTGGGACATAACATTTGGAACATTCCAGAAACTCACAAAGGGTGACTAGAAATACAACATAGAGGGAGGAATTGTACAATGAGAAAGAACTAGCAAGAAGGAAAAACAGACAGAAAAAGCTTCTACGAATATCGAAAAAAAAAGTGGCTAAAATGAGCATTAATCACTAAGAGAATGACAGTGGTATATTATCATGGGAAACACCCAAGTACAGGCACTACCCTCGCCTCCACCTTATCTGCCAACCACCCCTTCCTTCACACTTACCCACATACCCATTAACTCAAGCATTTCCTACCATATAAACGTATGATACGTTAGCTGGTGCCGTTAAAAGGGTACATGTCCTGCACTTCCCCAACTCTACTGCGATCCAGTGAAGCTTTCAGTGGGATGCTGACGGTGCATTTCTGCCAAAGCCAGAAACAGAATATCAGCAAATGCGCAGTAGCATCCGGAAAGGGGATTTTGTGGACCCAGTGGCAATACGACAATCTTTGCAGCTGCTCTAAAGGTCCGAGCCATGGTCACTAGAGAAAGCTTAATGGGATTGCTAATAGAATTAAGACAAAAAATCCTCTGGACCTGGTAGCCTGAACCCCAGGTATTAAAAATAAATTGCTGCAGAGGTAGTAGATGTGTAAGTTGTCATCTTCCATTAAACTCGTGAGTCAGGAAAGGTCTCAGTGGATTGGAAAATCGCAAATGTAATATCATTATTTAAGAAAGGCGGGAGGCAGAAAGCAGGAAACTATAGGCAAGACAGTCTAATATTTGTCATTGGGAAAATGCTAGAATCCATTATTAAAGAAGCAGTAGGCGTACAGGGGAAAATCGTTATACAATGAGGCAGATTCGACATGGTTTTCAGAAAGGGAGCACTTGTTTGACAAATTTTAGTTTTGAGGACGTGATGATCATAATTGATAAAGGGGAACCAGTAGATATCGTGCATTTGGATTTTCAAAAGGTATTCAACAAGATGCCACATAAAAGGCAGAATTTAAGAGATTTAAGAGCCCATGTTGTGCGGGTGATATATTCCCATGGTTAGAGGATTGGGTAACGAACAGAGAACAGAGTTGGGATAAATAGTTCAGTATTACTTTGCAAATTGTAAGTAGTGGAGTGCCACATGTGTCAGTGCTGGGGAATCAACTATTTGCGTGGAGAGTAATGACTTTGATGAATAGACCCATCTTATTGTAGCCAAACATGCTGAAAACACGAAGATGATGGGAAATGGTTATTGATAGGTTAAGTGAGTGGACAAAAAGTTGGCAGAATGAGCATAATTTGGACAATGTGTGGCTGTTCGCTTTGGCAGGAAGAACAGAATATCAGAGCAATATTTGACCGGAGAAACATTGTAGGATGCTGTAGTACAAGGCATTCTGGATGCTCCTGCACATGAATCACAAAACGTTATCATGCAGGTAGAGCAAATAATTAGGAAGGAAAAACGAATATTGACCTTTATTGCAAGAGAAATGGAATATATAAGTAGGGAAGTGCTGTTACAACTGTCCAGGCATTAGTTAAACCAGTCCGAGGGCACTGTGCACAGTTTAGGCCTCCTTATTTAAGGAGGGACATTCTTGCATCAGAAGCAGCTCAGGGACGGTTCACTAGGTTGATTCCTGTGGTTATCCCTGAGGAAAGCGTGAGCACCTTGGACCTACGCCTATTGGAGTTTAGATTGAGAGGTGATCTTATTGCAACATATAAGACTCTACGTGGGTTTGATAAGATAGATGCTGAAGGGATGTTTCCCCTCATGGAGACTCTAGAACCAGGAAGCATAGTGTACAAATAAGGGGTCTCCCATTTAAGACTGATGTTAGGAGGAATGTATTTTCTCCGAGAGTCATTAGACTTTGAATTCTCTTTTCCAGAGAGCACTGGAGACTGGCTCATTGGATAAATTCAAGTCTTAATTAAACAAGATATTTCACTGGCACTGGATTCGTGGGTTTCTTTCTAACTGTACTTGAATTTTTCCCCCCAACTAGAATATTTCTTTTGGGTACAAACATACGAGACAATTTTGGTTTTATATCAAAAACCATTATGCAAATGATTAACGAGTTAACTGTCCATTCACGGGAAATTGCTTGGTGCCTAGTCACTCTCGCCCTGAAATCTCTCACTGGTGCACGGGTGCAGAGGCAGCTGGTGCGGTGCTGAGAAAGGATTGTTCAGTCTGCCAGCTGCTTTATCAGGAAGGACACAAAGACTTCTGCTCCCCATCAAGGCTGATGGATAGGGCCCAGGCCAAATACCATCAGCAATTGGGACACGAGGATCTCAGCAAACAGAACCATCAGTTTAGTGTGATTTACACACGGCCAAAACGCGTGCTCCAACTCTGGCGAGGAGCCAATCAGCAGACCCAAAATAGCAAAAAGGCCTGGGGTACATTCAGGAAAGTGGAGTTGATGTTAATGTTGAATTTGTGTTCCAATTAATAAACTATTGCATGCTGTAATTTGGTAATTAAGGACAGCTCTCTCCAGATGCAAAAGAATTAAGTAATCATTGTATAAGCATAGGGACCAGTTCACTCTGCCCGTGGGGAGTTTTGGGGGTAGGGGGGTGGTGGGGAGGGCGGTTGGAGGAGGTGGGGGGCAGAATAGAACAATGTATGTGTTGCTTTTCTGTCATTGGAAATAAAGCTGTTCAATGTGTAACTAAGCTTCAGGCAAATTCTTCCTCAGCAGATATCATTTGGATGTAACAGTAGAGAGCATATTTTTAAATGTTTAAATCTGCCATGTTCATATTGAATTGCATAGCAGGTTCGATGTGATGAATGACCTACTTCTATTCCTATTTCTTTTGATTACTTAGTGTTACGTTCTTTGTGCAACTGCTAAAAATAATGAAACGTTCCTTGCTGAAGGAAGACTTGGGCATATTCAGGCTTGAGATCCTCAGTGACAAGAAACATTTATGCCACTCAAGACCAAAGAATTGATCATCTTCCAGAAGAGAGACTAACTGCCTCCCCTTGAAGGGGAACAGCAATGTCAGTGCTGAAACATTGACCATCAACTTCCCGGGTTTATTATTACTTAAAATGATGACCAGGCAACTGGTTAGCTACGCCAGGGTCACTGAGCCCCTGATCTTATTATAGCCTTGGGTCAAACATGGACAAAGCAGTTGAACTCAAGAGGTGAGGTGTGTGTGTCTACCCTTGACATCGAGGCAGTATTTAACTGCGTGTGGCAGCATGGAACACTAGCAAAACTAAAGGCGATAGGAAACTCTCCACCGGTTGGAGTCAAACCAAGTGTAAATGAGGACGGTCGTGGTTGTTGGATGTCAATCACCTCAGTTCCAGGACTTGACTGCAGGAGCTCCTCAGGGGCAATGTTCTTGTCCCAACCATCGTCAGCTGCTTCATCAATGAGCTTCCTTTCATCATAAGATCAGAAATAGGGTTCTTCACTGATGATTGTGCAATGTGCAGCACCATTTGCAATATCTCTGGTACCGAAGCAGTCCATGTTCAAATACAGCAAGTCCTGGCCAATATCCAGACTTGTGCTGACAAGTGGCAAATAAACTTCATGCCTCATAAGTGCCAGGCAATCATCGCTTCCAACAAGAGAAAATCTAACCATCACCCTCTTGACCGTTAGTGGCATTACCATCACTGAATTCCACAACCACCAACAGCCTTGGGGTTACAATTGATCAGATATTGAACTAGACTATGACAATAAATACAGCGGCTACAAGAGCAGGTCAGAGAACGGAATCCTGCGGTGTGTAACTGATCACCTGACTTCCAAAACCTGTCCATCATCTACAAGGCACAACTAAGGAGTGTGATCAAATGCTCACGATTTGACTGAATGAATGCAGCTCCAACTAAACTAAGAAGCTCAACACCTGTCATGATGCCCTAGAGCTGAGGAGACAGACATCCAACAACCACAATAATATTTTTCGCTAGGTATGACTCCAAACAATTGAGAGTTTTCCGCCTGATTCCCATTGATTCCGGCTTTTCTAGGGAGGGCTCCCTGATGACACACTCTGCCCAAGGGTGCCTCGTGTCAAGGGAAGTCACTCTTAACTCATCCAGAGATTTCAGCTCTTTTTCCCATGTTTTCACCAAGACTGTAATGAGGTCAGGAGCTGAGTGACACTGTTGGATCCCAAACTGGGCGTTAGTGAGCAGGTTATTGCTAATCAAGTGCTAATCAAGTGGTAACTAATCAAGTTACCACTGTTGATGACACCTTACATTTCTGTACTGTTGATTGAGAGTAGACTGATGGGCTGGTAATTGACTGGGTTGGATTTGTCCTGTTGTTTTGTATCCAGGACATACCTAGCCAATTTTCCACTTTGCCAGGTAAATGCCAGTGTTGTAGCGTTACTGGAACAGCTTGGCTAGGGGCTCGGCAAGTTCTGAAGTATAAGCCTTCAGTACTATGGCCGAATTTTTTATGGGACCATGGCCTTTGCGATATCAAATGACTTCAGCCATTTCTTCATATCATATTGAGTGAATCGAATTGGCTGAAGTCTGGCAGCTGTGATGCTGGGGAACTACAGAGGAAGCCATGATGGATCTCGGAACTTCTGGCAGAAGATTGTAGCAAAAGCTTACCTTTTGCTTTGCTGTCCTGGGCTCGTCCATCATTGAGGATGGGGATATTTGTGGAGCCTCCTATCGTGAGTTGTTTAATTGTCCACTGCCATTCATGACTGGATGTAACATGGCTGCAGACCTTAGGTCTGACCTGTTGGTTATGGGATCTGTCTATCAGTTTCTGCTTATGCTAATTGGCACTCAAATATTCGTGTGTTATGGCTTCGCCAGATTGACACCTCATTGTTAGGTATGCCTGGTGTTGCTCCTGGCTTGCTCTCCTGCACTTTTCATTGAACGAAGTTTGTCCCTGTCATGATGATAATATTAGAATGTGGGATATGCCGGACCATGAGGTTACAGATTCTGTTTGAGCACAGTTCTGTGGCTGCTGATGCCCCACAGTGCCTCATAGATGCCCACTTCTGTCCCCAGTTCGTTTTGAAAGATTTTCCATGAGGTAATTGATAGTGCCACACAACATGATGTAGGACAATCTCAACGTGAATGTGTGACGTCGTCTCCACAACGATTGTGCAGTCACTCCTACCCACACTGTCATGGACAGAGGCATCAGCGGTAGGCAAGTTGATAAGGATGAGGTCAAGTATATTTCTCCTTCTGGTTGGTTCCCTCACCAGTTGCTGCAGATACTGTCTAGCAGCTATGTGCTTTAGGCATTAGCCAGCTCAGTCAGTAGTGTTGTTACCGAACCACTCTTGGGAATGGACATTGAAGGCACCCATGCTTTTCGCCCTTGCCACTCTCAGTGCTTCCTGTGGAGTTCAAAATGGAGTTGCACTGATTCTGAGGGAGGGTGGACCTTGTTATTCAGTAGAGGCTTAGTTGCCCATGTTCGAACTGATGCCAGGATACTTCATGAGGTCCGGCGTCAATGTTGAGGACGCCCAGGGCAACTCTTCCATATAACCTATACGATTGTGCCGCCAACTCTGCCGATGCGACAGGAAATGCCCAGGGATGGTATGGGTTGTCTGGGACATAACCTGTCAGATATGATTCCATGGGAATGATTATGTCAGGCTGTTGCTTGACTGGTCTTTGAGACAACTCTCCCAATTTTGCCACTAACCCCGAGATTTTAGTAGTACAGATTTTGCATTACCGACATGGCTTAATTTGCCATGTTCATTCCTATGCCAAGTCGATGCTGGATGGCCCATCTGATTTAATTACTTTTTTTGGCGACTTTGTAGCGGTTTGATAGAACTGAGTGGCTTGCAAAGCCAATTCAGAGATCATTTAAGATCACGTTGCTGTGGGCCTGGAGTCACATGTAGGCCTGACCAGGTAAGGACGGCAGATTTCCTTCCCTAAAAGGTTTTTACAAAAAGGCAATGGATTTGGCAATGTTTTCATGTCCGGAGGCTATGGTCATCATTAGAATTTAAAATCCATTTTTTTTAATCCTGCCACGAACGGATTAAAACATGGGTGACTGGTACAGCGATAATACTACTGTGCCATCACCTCCCTTTGGGTAGGAAGCATGCATTAGGAACGGATGGGGTGCACCTCAACAACACAAGGATAAATGGTGAGGTAGCATAGTGTAGTTGGGGAGGTTTTGAATTAAGTAAGCAGCTTTTGGGTAACAGCATAAGAATTGGAAAAATGGACTAAGATGCACAATGGAGTTAGTGTGTTGGATAACACAAGAGAAGGCTCTCGCCCCATATAAAATAACCCAGCAGCAGAGCATATTTACTTAAAAGAAAAAGGTGAGTTCATTTCACACCTTTGCTCTGGAAGTTAACTAAGAAAAGATAATCACTAACACATATATAGGCAAAGATTAGTCACAGGTGCAGATAAATAAAGAGACTTATAAAAGTGAATCAACTCAGTCTCTGTTATTCAGTGCAGTCCTGATAGTTCTGACGTCAGATATTTCACTGTCTGATGTTTCTAATGTTGTAGGATTGTTTCCACAGCTGCAATGGCATCCATAGTTGACTTTATGGAGGGTGCTTTCATAGATGAGTTTACAGAATTGCCGAATATTTATGGTGGAGAAGGAGGCCATTTGGTCCATCCTGTCTGCACTGGAACAATGAGGATTTTAACTTAATGCCAATCATCTGCCTTTTCCATGTAACCAGGCACATTTTTCTCTTAAAATAATAATCCAATGCCCTCCTGGATGCTTCAGTCGAAGATGCCTCCATCACCCTTCTAGGCAGCACTTTTCACACCCAAACTACTCGATGCGTGAAAAAAAGTCTTTTCTCAGCTCAGATTTACTTCATTTGCAAAGCACTTGAAAACTGTACATTCTGGTTCTCGATGCGTTTACGATTGGGAACTCTTTCTCTCAATCTACTCTGTCAAGGCTCTCATGAAAGCTTCTGTCATGACTCCTATTAGCCTTCCACTCACCAAGGAAAGCAGTCCCAACTTCTCCAATCTTCCCTCGTAAGTGGCGTCCGATACCTGGAAACATTCCTTTAAACCTCCTTTACACTCTCTTCAATGCTTTCACATCCTTCATATGGAGTGGTCCCAGAAAAGTGCACAATGCTCCAGCTGAGGTCTTATAGTGACCAGTGTATTTTACAAGTTATTCATAGCCTCCCTGCTCATGTACTCAAAACCCGTATTAAGGAAGCCTCGAATAATGTATGATTTATTAGAACTCTCTCTACTTCTCCTGCCACCTTTCATGACTCCTTTACATTTACATCCAGGTCTCTCTGCTCCTGCACACGTTTAGCAGAGTATCCTTTATTTTACTCTGTCTCTCCATGTTATTTGTATCAAAGCGTATCACCTCACACTACTCAGCATTGAACTTAATCTGCCTCCTATCTGCCCACTCCACTAATGTGTCAACGTCCTATTGAAGTTCTACACTGTTCTCACGGATAACAATTCTCCCAAGTTTTGTGCAATGCGCAAACTTTGAAATTGTCCCCTACACAACAAGATCTACATCGTTTATA
Organism: Carcharodon carcharias; assembly: GCF_017639515.1. Taxonomy (NCBI): domain Eukaryota; kingdom Metazoa; phylum Chordata; class Chondrichthyes; order Lamniformes; family Lamnidae; genus Carcharodon; species Carcharodon carcharias. The sequence continues at coordinate 65,815 of NW_024470605.1, read as the reverse complement.
GATATGAAAGGGCCCCAAAACTGACCTCTGGGGAAGCCCACCAGAAAAATTCTTCCAGATCGAAAAATACACATTTAGCTTACTCACTGTTTCCTATCCCTCAACCAACTTTGTATCCACCTTGCTACTGATCCATTTGTTCAATTAACTGTAACTTTCACACAAGCCTTTTGCATGATGCTGTATCGAGCGACTTTCCATAGCCATGTGCAGAATATCAACGGCCTTTCCCTCATCAGCATCTTTGCTACCTCTTCAAAAACTCCAGCAAGTTAGTTAGGCAAGATTTTCCTTTAAGAAATCCATGCTGATACTTTTGAATCAGTCCTCATTTTTCCAAGCGACTATTAATTATATACTGAAAAAATGTTTCTAAAAGTTTACCCAACGCCAAGGTTAAACTCTCTGGTCTATAATTGCAGAACAGTTCTTTACAGCATTTTTTGAACACGGGTGTAATGTTTGAAACTTTCCAGTCCTCCAGAAACTCTGCTATGTCCAGGGAACATTGAATATCTGTTGCCCGTGGTTCTGCAATTACCACTCTCAATTGTTTCAGCATTCTTGTGTGCATCTCATCTGGTCCCGGTGCCTTATTAACTTCAAGTATCGAAAGCTTATCCAATACCATCTCCTTATTGATATTAAAACCTACTGCTGAGTGAGTTTCCTCCTCTGTCACAATGGTAAGGGCAGCATCTGCTTTGTAGGCGAAGAAAATGCAAAATATTCAATTAACACGTCAACCATGCCTGTCGCCTTTCTGTACATATCGTCTTTTTGGTGCCTAATAGGTCCTACGTCTCCTTTTACCACCATTGTACTGTTTTTGTGCTTATACAATGCTTATGGATTTCTACTATGTTTGCTGCCAGTTTTCTGTTTCTCATAATCCCTCTTTATTTCTCGTATTTGCATTTTCACATATCTTCTGAAGCTTCTGTACTCAGCTTGGTTTTCAATTTTATTTGCTACTGGACACCTGCTGTAAGCACATTCTCTTCTTTAAATTTACTTCTCTCTCGATTGACATCCAGGGGTATCTGTAGTTGTCTGTCCTACCCTTCTCTACTGAGGGAACATATCCTTACTGTGCCCAAACCACATCTACTTTGAAGGCATCTCATTTTTCAGCTATTGTTTCCCCAACCAACCTTTGGTTCCAGTCCATCTGGCCCAGCTCCGTTTTCTCCCCCTTGAAGTCTCTTATTTCCCAATGGTTTACTCCTACTCTGGAGTGACCAGTGTCATATCCCACCGTCATTCTGAACCTTATGATTCAATGATCATTGTCCCCTAAATGATCCAAAACTTTCACTGATCTACCTGGCCCACCTTGTTCCCAAGAACCAGGTCTAGCAGTGCCTCATTCCTTGGCCAGATACAGCTATAGGAAATTCCTTTGAACATAGTCTAGGAACCCTTATCCCTCTCCCCCCTTACAATGCCACTGCCAGATATACAAGTAATTAAAACCCCCTTATAACTGCTCTATGACGTTTACACCTCTCTATAATTTCCTTGCAGGTTTGTTCCTCTGTATCCTTCCCACTAGCTGGTGGTCAATATGTTACACCAAACAATGTAATTGCACTCTTCTTATTCCTTAGCTGTAACCAAATCCACTGTGTCCTTGAATAGTCGGACACATCATGTTTCTCCAGTACTGCATCTTGCCTTGCCTGAAAAAGGTATTGAAAAAGGCATTAAGTTTCTTAGAAAAAACTGATTGTTGTTTTGAAACAACACCACAGCAGCAGAAATAAAACTGCTTGCATCATGGATAAAGAAAACACAAATAAGCCATGCTACTAAAAGATATCCCTACAGTACGATTAAAGTAGAACAAATGATGAGTATCTCCTCTTACTCTGTTCTACAACCACTTTCTCATTACTCTCCACTATTCTATCCTGGGGTGTTGGATCCAGGAGAGAATATTAGAAAGTAATAACAGGGTCCTCTCCTTAACCAAAATCGCCACCCCTCCAACATTTTTTTCCTTAGCAATATTTTCTGAGTACATTGTAACCAGGAATATCTAATGTCCAGATCTGCTCTTCTTTAAGCCAGGTCTCCATTATCGCCACAACATCAAAATCCGACAAGGCAGTCTGTGCTCGAAACTCCCCGATTTTATTAACTATAGACCATGCATTCACATCAATGCAGTGCAACACTGGTTTGGCATTCAGTACTTGCTCCCTTACTCTGACTCCATCTATGAACTTATTATTCTCTATTTTAGTACTTTATGCCTATTCCAGCATTCACTGCACCCTGACATTACATTCTAATTTTCTCTCCTGGTTCCCAAGCACCAGCAGAGAATATTAGAAATTAGTACCAGCTTCGTAACTGGAGCAGGATAAGGGGAGAGGCGGAACCTTGGTTTTAATTTTATGGTAATGTGGGGATAACCCTTGGTTGTCTGGTTAATTACAGCAGTCTGACAGTTGAGCTTGTTTGTCTTCTCTCTCCCCCAGATGCAAGCAGTTTCCTTTCTGCTGCTGTGATGCTTTTTCAAGACGACACACAATTTGTCTAAGAGGCTTACTGCCTCTTTCAATACCTTTGGCAGGCAATCCAAGCTGCTTCCAAATAAGGAAACTGGTGAGACAATTTCTGGGGCTTTTATTAACCATTGTCTTTTAAGGGCTGCTGAATTCCAAATATCCTTTTTGAATCCTCTTAAAGTAAGCACAGTCTGATCCACGTCTGGCTGGAAGTGGTCAAATCCACAGGAGAAGTGCCCTCCTCAGAGTGCTTGTTGACTAGCAGTTCTTTTCAACAAAATGTCATCTTTAAAACATTACTCTAATATGTGGAAATTCCAGAACTGCACTTGTGAGCAACAGTAAAAGCTATATTATTGTAAGCTGGTAATGAAAGCCCTGACTACACAACAAGCCACTGTTCCTGGTTACTGAGGCATCACACTAGCTGTAGATGTGCAAAATGGTTTCACATATATCAAACACCGAGGGGAACAGTGATTGGATTACTTTCCACCGCTGGTGGTATTGTTCAATTGTCCTGTCCAATAAATCAACAGTGATTTGTTCAATAGGTTAATCCTTATTTTTCAGAATATGCTCAGTGCTCCCTTCACTTCCAGAATATTCCCTTCTCTGTTACCTGAATTCTGATTTGCTGCTGTTTTATTTCTGAATAAATCTTAAAGTGTGACAGAAGGAAGTAAACGTGAGAAATATGTGCATCATATTGTCAGTTAATAATCTGATATCAAGTTGGGCACTGAAGGACAGAGAAAACTAACCACATTAAATTACTGCCGATTGCAATGATTTCTCATGCTCCTTGAAATAGATTCCTGATTTCAATTTTAGGGTCATCAGATTTACTTCCCGTTAATGATTGAATCACAATACGTACAGAATAGTCACTCATGTGCACCATGACAGGGCCTATAACTTTTCTGTACTCAAAGCAACGGGGAATTCCCATGATTGAGCACGTCATTTCCTCACCGTTGTCAGTGTTTATCCTTCACTAAGCTCCTCAATATATTCATTCTTATTATTTGCAGAAAATTACAAAGCTCGTGGAGAAGGAAAGCTGAGCAGGCAGCTCTAAGCTTCTCCTAAATCTGGTGATGGAGAAAGGCTCTAGGGCTTGAAGGCTGACCTGGGAAGCTTTTGTGAAAATGCACCATGGGCTCCCAAAGATGGATAAACTACTGAAAGAAATACATGGATTTGGTAAGATAATATCACACACTGAATTCAATTTCAAATGCAAACGCCACCGATTATTGCAACATTGTAAAATCTAAATTATTTAAATAGGTTCAGTCCCATGTCATATTATAAGTATTGCACAAGCTTTACCACGGAACATGGAGCTGTCAGTGCTGCCCCACCCTCAACGTTATCTCCATTACAGCAATGATATCATAACCCCAAGTTTTAATCGACACCCTCAACTCATCGGCCCTACTGCAAGATTTGTTGCATTAAACTACATGCCATCCAGCCTTCCCATGTTCCCTTGATACTGACTTTTATTTTTACGCTCTTCCGTCCAAGCCGATTTGGTTTTTCTTCAATACTTATCTTCGCATCACCCCAGTAAACCTCTACTCCATGTCCCAACCACCGCCAATTTAGGCTAAAACACCCACCGACAACCAGAGGAACGCCCCTCCGCCCCCTCGCAAGTATGTTGGTCTCCTTCCGGTTCAGGTGCAACTTGTGGGATTTGCACAGGCCCCATATGCCCCAGATAAGAAGCCAGTGATCTGGTACACTAAAACCCTCCCATCGGCACCAACTCTTCAGCCGCACATTCATCTGCTCTATTCGCCTATTCCTATATTCACTAGCATGAAGAAAATGAATTAGTTTGTTAAAAGGTGTGGGATATCATCCCGTGTGTAAGACATGATGAGTGTCAAAGGAGCTCGGTCAACTTTTAAACTCATTAAGACATGCAGTCAGCCGGATTCAAACCTGCACGGGGAGACCCCAATGAATTTCTAGACCACTGCCTTAATCACTCGGCCACGACTACATAGGCAGCCAGTAAAAAATTACACTGATCTCCGCCCAAAACACCGCTCAGAAAGTGTCTTTCTTTGGTGTGATTTTGACTTCTTGTGCTGAAAAAAAGTATTTCATCATTCTGCTGGTAACACCTCTGCATTTTCCTCATTTAGTCTGAATCCAGTTTGATGCGGAAAAGTTTTTTTGTGCCTATTTCTTTTATTTTTACAATTACTCCTAATCATATTTACTCACAGTGCAAACACACACAAACACATTGAGAGATAGATCAGTCACACACTCATTAATTCAAAACGAGCACACCGATACACATAAAATCCATTTTCAAGCATCACAGTGTTACTTATAATTGGACATTCGGAACCTGCTGTAACCCAATCCCGAAATGCCAAAGTAGCTACTTCAAAGGCGCAATGGGTAAACACGTTTTTGTTGACAGAAATACAAAGAGTATCCTAATCCTATAATCTAATATCGTTTTCCTAATTCATTCTGCAATTTAGATTTGAAAAACTAAAAAGGAAAGTGCTTGTGGATTCGATAGAATGGATCGAAAGAAACTGCTCCCTCAAGCTATGTGTGCATTCAGAGAACAGGAGACAGAATGGGAAAACAACGAACAGTAGATGCAGAGCCAGTTATTAAGGATAATGGAGAATACACAAGGAACACGTGTTTCAGGCACTAGTTGAGCAATTAGTGTATTTTCAATGTGTTGAGAAACAAGGGGCCGTCCAAAAGCAAAATGATTTAGGTCTCCAGGGATAGGGTTCAATGACCATCGCTCCATATGTACAAAAATCATTTTAAGATCTCAACTTCCAGGCTTTCATATCCGAAGGACCGCTCATTGCAATCAATAGTTAGACAACCATCATGAATCTTCAGCTATAATTAGAATGCAGATCCGTGTAACTAATGGAGCGGCATAAAGCCTACTAACGAGTTTTCTAATGCAATGTATTGAATTTTATCCCATTATGTTGCAATAGACATCATTGTTCAGCTCTTCTGCGGCTTGAAATTAATTAGGAATTCTTTATCTGTGATGGTGCTGTACGACAGTGGAATTAAGACTTCTCAGGAGGGTGCAATAGAGGCATAACATCAGCCAGAAAGATTTTGAATTTCTTGAGAAGTCATGGAACCTATGATACACCTGCTCCTCTTTCTCATGTTCTTACGGATACCAGTCAGAGGTTAACACCATGGTTACATTTACCTTGGAGTTTAAGCAGTGCTGCTTCACCAAAGGAATTTCGGATTTTGGCCGGTTTCTTTATGAGTTCAAGTTTGACAATCCTAGAAAGGAATAATCATAGAATGGATATTGCACAAATGGAAGCCATTCGTTCACCCCTGCCTGTGCTGGCTCTCTGAAAGAGAAATTCGCCTATTTCAGTCCCCTGCCTTCTTGTGCACATTTTTTTTTCCTTTTCAGAGCCTCTCCCTGTTTCTATTCCTTTCAGAAAAGAAAAATGAAGGGTGATCTGATCGAGGGTTCTGTTAAAATTAAACCACGTTTTAGGTGAAATCGAGATGAACTGCTTTCCTTGGCGGTATGAATGGGGATGAATCATTTCATATTAACGCCTGTGATTCACAAAAATGGTATCTAGGCCAAACAAGAGAAAACTCAGTAAACACTTTTCACCTTTAGGGCAGCTGGAAATCTGGAAAGAATTCTTAAAAGATGATCAGATCTGCAATAATTTCTAGAGGGCAGTATTTTTTCTTTTTTTGCAAATCGAAGTAACATATCTGTGTCTTCTGCTCTCTTTAAGGATTCAGCATCTCTTATTCGTTTCCTTCCTGTTGTGTTACAGCGGGAAACACCATGAGTCAAAAGGCAGTGTCTACACTGGGATTCTAAACATAGCGCGCAGAATAACTCGCTGATGATTCACCAGTTGAGATATCCGCCAGGAATATGCATGCTTCCCATAGCTCACTTCGCTGTATGACAGGAAACATTGCCACAATGTTTTTCGTACATTCCCTTGTTTGGTAATTCACGTTCTACAGTGCATTTCTCTCACAGGCAGTACAGCAGCCTCTCATTGGCTTCACTTCACAAATCCTCGAACTTAGACCAACTACTTGCTCCTTACTCGTGGTTTGTAATGTAACAACTTTTATTAGTCGGGTATCTGCAATGAATCTTCAACACTTTAAAAATTGCATTTAGTTCAGCGACATGTTAAGTTGAAGAAAATGGAGAGGAAAGTTCTAAGCCCATAGAGTTGGATTTTGGGAATGGTAAACAATTTCATCTGATGTCTGTTATGGGAAACTGTTATATTAACACTTTTATAGCAAGAAAGCTCATTGGGAGTAATGTTCTAAATTGTAAGAATCACAAAAAAGCCAAAGGTCTTCCTCAAAAATCACCAGCACTCCAAACAGCACAGAGTTTACCCCGTAGTTCCACTGCCTCCAATTAAGCTAGGATTCCTTGTTGCCATGCTCGGTCAAATGCTGCCTTGATATAAAGGGCAGTAACTCTCACCTCACCCAGGAACATAAGTGGAGACAAGCAAAGCCAACAGTTTAGGCCGATGACGTTTCGTCAAAGGATTACAAGGCTCTGAAAGAGACCTCCCACACTTTCCTGCCTTTGTGCAGTAACAATAGGTCATTGAAACCCAGCTCACAGTTATCGCAGGTGATTAATCAAAATTATCCTCTTGTCTGAGCCTCCGAAGGCAACATTGATCCTATCCACCTTCGCTATGTGGGCACATGTTTTTAAATGCCAATTCGACAGCTCGTTAGATAATTAAAAGCCAATCGTTGACTTAATGGGTAGTTGCATGAGTGAGACTTGAAATTATAGTCACCAATTTACCAGATAGGCGTCTGAACCAACTGAAGCACGATGGGTACTTTTAGTCAGGCTTTGTAATGCAAAGTTTTGAATATTATCCCACTTCTTGCTGCTAACATAATTGTTCATTGGTTGCAAGGTTATATCTTAGAAAATTCTGCACTTTTATCTGCATTGGGCTTTCAAAGCTTTGAAGATTGCATTTTTTGAGGGAAATGTTAATTTGCAGAAATTTCAATTGGAGATAAAATGGCACAGATGTTGATTTCGCCAGTGAGTAAACGATTTCATATGTTTTTGTTGTCAGAAATTATGATACTATCCACTTTAAAGCAAGAAAGGGGCTTGGCCTAAATAGCCAAGTGGTTATGGTACTGGGCTTGTAACCACAAGATCAAGAGTTCAAATCTCACAATGGCAAACTATGCAGCAATGTAACTTCAGCTGAATAGGAACAGATGGAAACGTGTTTGTACTCAAAAGAGTTAAAGCAAGAAAGCTCATTCAGAGCTTTGTAAGTTTCTAATGAAAAGTCATTGGGCTGAACTGTTTGCTTTGCTTGACTCCACAGATGTTCCCTGGGTGATGTGAGCATGACTGCCCTTTATATTAAGGAAGCATTTGACCGAATGTGGTGTCAAGTAGCCCAACCCTAAGTGGAGTGAATAGAAACCAGGTGGAAAACTCTATGCTGATTGGAGTCATACCAAGCACAAATGAAGATGGCTGTGCTTGTTGCAGATCAATCCTCTCTGTTCCTGAACATTATTGAAGGAATTCTTCAGGGTCATATGGTCGACCCAACTACATTCAGCTGCTTCATCAATGGCTTTCCTTCCATCAGAACGTCAGAAGTGGGGATGTCTGCTCGTGATGGCATAATGTTCAGGACTATGAGCGGCTCTTTGGACATTGAAGCAGTCCATGTCCAAATGCAGCAAGGTATCCAGGCTTGTGCTGAGAAGTACCAAGTAACATTTTGGCGAAGTGCCAGGCAATGACCATCTCCCGGAAGGGTGAATCCAATCAATGTTTCTTGGCGTTAAATGGCATTAAGATGATGAATTTTCCTCTGTCAACATCCTGGGGATTACTATTGAACAGAAACTGACCTAGACTAACCATATAATTTCCGTGGCTACGAAAGCAGGTCAGAGTCTGGGAACCCTGGTGCCAGTAACTCACTTCCTTCCTCCCCAAAGCCTGTTTACCTCCTAAAAGGCATAGGTCAGGGGTGTGATGGAATACTCTCCACTTGGAATCATTGAAGGTGGCAGCGCAGTTTGAGAAAGCAGTCTTGGGTCCTAAATTCTGGGTTATATAAACCACGGTATAGAATAGAAAAAGGATTAAGTTATAAAGCTTCATAAAATACAGGCTCAAAGTAAACAAAGGTTTTACAAAGTGTTCAGAAAAGGACTATTATTTGATTTTCGAGGGTGATTTTGAGGATGAGAGATTTCCGTTCAGTGAATAGACAGGCAAAACTGCGGCTGTTCTTCTAGGAGAACAGAAGGTTGAGGAGAGATTTGTTAGGCGTGCTAAAAATCATGCGGGGTCTCGATAGTGTAAATGATGACAAATTATTCCCATCGACAACAGGTCGAGGAACGAAAGTGATTAACAAAATAACCAGAGGCGACGAAAGGAAAAACTTCTTTATGCAAAAAGTGGTTTGGATCTGGAAGCCGCTGCCTGAATGTGTGGCGGAGCCAGATTCAATTGCAGTTTTCAAAATGGAACTGGATAATTATCTGAAAACAAAATATTTTAAGGGTTGCATGGAACAGAAGGAGAAGTGGGGCTGGCTGCGTTGCTATTTCGGAGAACCGACAGAGAGACAATGTGCTGAATGGCCTCCTTCGGTACTGTAACCATTCTATGATTTTATCGGTAACCTTTATTTAATGCTCTGTCACCAATATGCCTAATACCTGGGAAACAATAAGTTATTGCACCACAAGTACTAATCAGAACAATGGAAGGCAGCCGCGCTCAGAGGGATTCACATCCATTCTATCTGTAAAGTGGATGCACAACATTTGCTACAGATTATTTATGCACAGAAAATTGGTTATAATTTGGTTTATAGCTCCACACAATTTAAGATATGACAAGAAGTTCCCCGCCGCATCACATTTCAACGTACCCCCGTTTGTACCAACAACCGCTCCCTCCGCCCCGCCCCCAGCAAGCTTGAAACCTGATTGCGACGCGTACGTAGTTCTGCAGGTTGATTTATGGACAGACTTGTGGCACGTTACACACAAACACGAAATAAATATGTCACTCCTGACCAAAAGTCATCGATCTGAAAACAATAACTCTGCTGTCTCTGTTCACAGAAGCTACCAGACCCGCCGAGTATTTCCAGCATCCTCTCGTTCAGTATTAATTAAAGTGAGCACAGCTGCGGCCAATCCTTTTCTGTATGTTTCTGAGGGATGAAAGATTTTACCGCCGCCGACCCCCCTCTCTTTTGCTCGTTGCTTTACAGAGGAAACCCTGGGAGCAGTGAAATACCAGTTTACTTAGGTTTCTGTGGTCTTTCTGGGGGCAATGATAATTGTGCAAAACGAGAGGGCTCTGTTAGTGAGCTCGATGCGTCACTGCAGGGTTTAAAATGAAAATGATATTGATACTAAAAATGATACAGACATCACCCCACAAACGCAGTTAAATTCGGATGGCACAATGGCTTTGATTTATGGCGGGTAGAATGAAAAAAACAGCATTTAAGTGAAATAACTTGTGACCACTCGCTCCTTAAAAACAAGGAGTCTTTTCATCTGGTTGCAAGATGAAGAGAGAAGACTCTTTGAATTAACCAAAATCGGCTGCTTCACAAGAAATTCCAGACATCTTAAGCGATTGGCGCATGATTGAGAAACATGTGGGTTTTATTCTCCGACCCGCTTTATCTTGGTTAACATTGATTGCAAATGGCAGATTGGTGCAGCGGTCCATTGCGTCTGCACTCAGAGGAATAGCTACATTTAACTTCCCTCTTGAAAGCGAATATTGTCGTTCGTAAGGAAATTGTACTTCAGTCACTTGCTACTGTTCTGTTCGCTGTCGATTGGTGTGATACACAATCGGTGTCTCGCCAATTGGAAGCACTAAAATTCTCCATAGGTTGACGTGCTGTTTCATTTTGCGTCTTCGCTTTGTGTTCAGTTATCAGGCGTAAACGTCAATATCAACTGTGCAGATTCAAGTATAAAATGTTTCCACCTGCATTAAATGTGAGCGAATAATAGATTTCTCTGATCTATCTGAATTTTTTCAGTGACACGTCATGCCTCCCTTTCATTCTCCAAGACTATTTAAAACCTCAAAGTGCATTTAAATTTTCCTTATCCCTCTTTTAGTTATACCCAAGAGTACGTCTGCCATGATACTTAACCAAAGCTTTAAACGTGTTCTTGATGTGAACTAGGGAATTGCAAGCAGCTTTGCTTTAATATAATAGAGTCTTTCCCATTTTACCTAGAGTACAGGTTAAAATGTAACTACATTACCTGCGGCAATGCGGAACATTACCTTATAATCAGGGGACCTGATTTCAGAAGGAAATAAAACAAAGCAAGAAAACAAAACTTGGAGGCACTGGATCGCCAACACTGCGCCAATGATGTAATCACCATTAACTTAGTTTACAGGGCGCAGTAGTAAAATTGGAGTGGGGTGCCAGTTAAAAATATTACTATGGTTAATGCTCGTGTATGGGCTTCCTCAGTGAACTTAAATTCGTCATCAGTAAAGTTACGGTGATGTCATCAACAGTAATGTTAGTGAAAATATCTCACGAGTAGTAGTTGCGTAGGAGGCTGACCTGTAACCCGACAGTTGGGTTACTGCTAGTGGTGTTATGCCAATATCACCATGATGGGCACGGGAATAGAGTCACAGTGAAAATTATGGAAGAGGATCAAACTCAATAATCCGAAAACAAAATATTGTGATGCTGGAAATCAGGAATAAGAAAGTCAATGCTGACCATTACCTGAAACATTAATTCTGATTCACTCTTTACTGATGCTACATACTGATGCTGAGTATTCCCAGCATTTACTGTTTGCATTTCACGACAAATACTGTTAGAGGAGGACATCCCTATGATTGTGTGGAGTTTACATTAATAATAATAATAGATTAACATCAGCACAGATAATGTTCTAACGTTTCCCACTATTCAGATTCGAGTAGAAAACGACTGGTGCTGTTGCCTGACGGCAACAGCATACATACAAAGATATCTCCAATATTGTTAATGTTAGAGCAATATCATTGCCAGTAATAATAACACCGAATCATTACGAGGTGTCACCACAAATATCACCATTTAAAGCTAAGTTATTAAAGTCCTTAACCCGCTTACATTCTGCAATGGATGAGTCAATATCGCAGCGGAATAATATGAAGCCCAATAAACCCAGCACTGTCCATAAGGGATGCTCTTTTCAACGTCCAACGGGGCATGTGCAGGATAGATTCCCCTTGTGGTTAATTTCTGATCATTAATTTTAATGATGAAGTTTCTGGAACTGAGCTGGTCAATTTCCCCGTTGGAGGACCAGGGTCTCTGAAGAATCAACTGCTTGTTTCTAATGCCGCTATAACTAACAAGAATTATTGTGGATGCTGATTTCCTCACAAGGAAACGAATTAGCCAAGACAAGTGGAAACAGCTACGTTTCTTCAACTTAATCAGAAAACAGGGTGAACTCTCGCAGCCTTCTAGAAAATGATTCGACCAACGATTCTATAAACATCGGATATTTGTTATCCAATTCCCACAGCCTTTGGCATTCTCGGTAAGTCAGTGTTTTCTAATATCTGTAGAATATTTCACTGCTAGTGATTATTTGGCTGATTGTGGGAATGTCTCACTGCCGAGTAGTTTCTCCACCAGAATAAATTTCTGAATATCAGCCGGAATCCGAGCCGTTCACAGTGCCCGTGAGCCGCTGTTCTGTCCAGTAGATTGTGGGAACCTGGAACTTAATTTTGCTCCTCACACTTAAGAAGAGGAAGGTTGATTTCCCGCCCCTCCAACAGTTACTAGGTCATGAAAAAATGTGTTGCTTAGTGTCCAAAGTGACTATCTCATATGCAATGATGCCCATTGTCTACATTACACTGATAATTCCTAGACTGCCCTTTCGGGGGCGGGAAGATATTTTGAGAAACAGGACGCTGCTCCTCATCCCTCCCTCGCAACGAATCTTGTGGATATACTACCTCCCGTTCAGTTCCTTAGGGGGTCCTTCAGAGCGATTTTCAATAAGCAAAGGACAATGTTTTGAATTTAATTGGATAGTTTTTTCTTCAGCTGAAGGCATTATTTGAACTTATCGCTTCCTGTAATGGACTGGAAATTATAGTGAACCCCGCTGGCATCTGATGTCCTTCCTGAGATTCCCATTTCTACATAATCAGAAGGACCCGACTGTAACATTCTATTTATTGTAATATGGATTCCTTCTGGGAATTTATCAAATTCACTCGGTGTATCAGATGGTAACGGCCTGATGACAGGAAAGTTGCATTTCAGGAAATCTGTTTATTATTTGACTGTTGAAATTCAATAAGTTATAGGAATATCCCATTTTCCATTTGCGAAAATTACATTGGTACCTGGACTGTCTCTGCGACGTACTCGCGGGTGATTAGCACTGTACAGTTCCATTGAGCTTCAACCTAGTGCCAGCGACGATGGTCATTCAAAGACAATCGGGCGATATCTACGACAGATGTCTGATGCCGTTTAGCAAGTTTTACACTCTTGTCCGAAGCCAACATTGGCCCCACTTTTGGTATCAATGCATTAGGGGCAGTTTTAGTGGCAGGAGTTTGGGGCTACTCTCAGTTACCTTCCTCCAGACGGAATTCGAATCATCCTTCTCTTAGCACCGTGAGGACATCAGCTGAAATGTACAGGGAGGTCGGCACAGTCCGAGTTCCTATACATAGTGGTCCTGTTCACTCAGGATCAACTACCTGAAAGAACCGAACTTCCCAAAGGATCCCAATTAAAGAAAACAACGTACAAAAAGTCACTTTTTATAACATTTACTGTAAAAATGAAACCAAAGAAAAAAATTATAATTAACTGCTAATTGTTTTCAGTAGAAAGTATTAATTATAGTTTCAGTAGCTGATGTAACAATGATAAAGCTAACGGATTTCTCAGTTAGCTGTCAGGATATCGTTGGCACTGTGTTCAGTCCTAAAGTCTCTCACAATTCCAGTTTGCTCCCTCAGTGCTCAACCACTCTTCTTCACAAAGGGCCTGTTTCTCAAGTCTCACTGCAGTCAATGGAGTTTTCAACACCTCCCCCTATCTTACTGCCCAGCCGATGGTGTGACGGGGCCGTAAACATTCACACTAAACTAAAAGCAACGTGTAACCCCTTGTTTATCAAAGCACTTGGAAGTGGGGCCCCAGTAGTAAATATCCTGCACTATCTTGCACGCAGATTTTCTGTCTCTAACCATTTCCCTCCCACTCCAAGTCTCACTAATTTTATCCGTCCCTTTGTCTGTTTCAGAATTACTCAGTCTCTCGCCTGTTATGCCTCACATTTCTTTCTCCCTCTCTCAACTCACCTTCATCTTCTGTCTCCCACAAACACTTACACAACAATGACTTGCATTACACTACATCTTTAACGTAGTAAAATGTCCCAGGCCTCTTCACATGAGCCTCATCAAACTAAATTTGACACTCAGCAACACAAAAGTACGCTTGGGCAAATTACCAAATGTTTCATTAAATATGCCGATTATTAACAGCATCCTCAAAGAGGATAATGAGGTCGAGAGACGGAGAGATTCAAAAAGGGAATCCCAGAGATTAGAGCCTTGAAAGCTCGAAGCGCACCCATCAATGTTGGGCAGATCAAAATCAAGGATACTTGAAAGGCTAGAATTGGAAGAGGGTATATATCTTGGATGGTTTTAGAGTTGAAGGAGGTTACATGCATAGAGAGAGGAGAGACTAAGGACAAATTCGAAAGCTTATATGTGTTCTTTAAAATCAAAGAGTTGCTTAACAGGGAGCCAATATAGGTAAGTGAGTGCACGGGACTTGGTGACCAGTATGTAACTTAGGAAAAGGGTTTTGATCTTCTCCATATATTGAAGGAAATTGCCATTCACCCAATACTTTATGTCGAACAAGAAGGCTGATGGTTCAGGGAGAGTAATGGGTCCTAGAGAGGTGGCCATGAGGTGGAGCTGATGTTGTTGGTCTACAAGTGAGCACTAGCACAATCATTTCAGGTGATGGCGCCGAGAGACAATATACGCTAAAGGGTCCAGGTTTAGATTCTTAAGGCCCACCGCAAGCAACAGTGCAGGGGTGGTAAGAGAAAGATATTTAACTACAAGTAGATTTTTAAGAATGGACCATGCTGCCTGCTGTCTACAGAATGTCATCTGTCAATTTTTTAAAGCCATTTCTTTGCTAAGGAAGGTAAGGGAAGCTCATTGTAAGAGTTGAAACGTGCAGTTCCAGGAATGATGGGATCGGCCTTATAGATGATAATACATTCATGGAATTTACAGAGGGAAGAGAAGGTGCGAATTTGGAAGCAACTTGAAATTCGAAGGGGAGTATTTTTTTTTTTGCGGCGAGGTCATGGCAACAGGTTTGAAGAAAAGGGGGCAATACCAATGTTCCATGCAAAAATGTCGTTCTTGCCAAGGTTATTCTTCCACTGATAGCTTTACATTTTTAGCGAGCCTGCCTTCCATCTTATTGGTCATGAAAAGGTCCTGCGTTTTGCTTGCTGCATAGTCATGCATTTGGTTTACTACCGGAGCTTTGGGCAGTACTTGAAAACATATCAACTTTAAACATGTCAGTTAACATGGAGTCCAGGAAGGGAAATTTGGTGGTTAGCAACGCCGTTCAGGTTAAACACTCCTCTACATTTTCCTAGGCAGCTATCCTAGCATGTTTTCAGTCCTGATTTGTGACGATAACAGCTCAATCTACCCTGCCTCGTCAAACATACACATGCCCCGGAAGAGCACGGCATTTTGTATGGATTAAAGCTCCATCTACATTGATGCTTCAAACATTTTCAAGATGAACGCTGCAATAGGTGCAGATTGAATTTACTTTGACACTATCTCCTCTGCAAGTACAGGAAGGGCAACGGATTGGACACCAATTAAGCATTCCTCTACAACACATCGAACACTACAATTGCATGTATATCACAGGATTAGGTATAGAATAAAATTGAATGTATCGTGGGCAAAATACGGCCTTGGGGTCTTATGGGTTTTATCAATTGATTCACTCCGGCCTGCCGCTGGGCCCAGAAAATTATTAACAAAAAATAAAAAAAAATTCGTGCATAGTTATCATTTATCTGCACGGAAAGAAAAAGTCTTCTCTCTGCTGTGCAGTGTTTCTGGGTGGTTTGTTCCTCGTTGATGTTCGTTAATTTCTATGTGATGTTAACAGTGTGTTGCTATGTTCGAACATAAAAATTTTCCAAACTGACCCTAAGTCAGCAATGAGCGTCTTAAGAAGAGAAAAGCAGACATTGAGTGCTGAATGTTCAACAAGTGTGAACTTCTACCTGATTTTCACGAATGTGTTTGAAATATATGTGCGCAACATTTGTAAAGAATGTGCAGCAGTCCTCAAAGATAACAGTTTAAATCGGATTTATGTGTACAAATATGCATTAAAAATAAAAATAAAATGTCTGCTGAAGGGAAAACTAAGAAAACGGATGATATGTGTACTTGTGTGCAAAAAAAAACATTTTTTTTATCACGAAACTGTTGGCGGAGCTGGATGGCATTGCAAGCACCAGCAATGTGACGCTCATAATCTTGCCAAGGACAACAAAAAAGTTCTTTGAAATAGAATTTATAATCGAATTGATGGTGGAATCTGCTGCAATTTTGCCCAGATGAAAAGGAACAGTTTGCGAGCATTTCCTTGTCAAAGCGAAGTATTGAGGAACTGTCGACGATGTCACTGAAATCCTGGACTGACAAGCTGGAAAGAAAGTCAAATAAATTACTATCTCTAATTTTGAATGGGCGCTTGCTGACAATTGTAATGTCCAAGGCAGTTGTAGGTTTCTGTTTCAAGTATAACAGAAAAATGTTAAACTTACTGAAGAATTAGTCTCAATTCAGTCCTAAAACAAGGAAGGATTTAATAATGTTTGTAAATCAGTCGATGTTAAATAAGGAACTGAATGGGAAACATTGGCATTGTAATCATCGAGGAAAACGTAAGCCTGATACAACCAATCATAATGGATTACTGAAAAGGAAATAATGACCAATTCAGAGAAATAAATGAAGAACAGAGAATTATTTTATACATCGCAATATTCATCAAGATGACCTGTGTAAGTGTGATCTAAGATCAAGCCGTACGATGGAAATATTTATGGACCTATTCAATACCCCAAGGATCTATCCCTTCCTTCTTCCTGATTCCTAAGTTCATGTTGCCTCTCGTTAACATTATCCAAAAACAGGGCAATTGTTTTCACATGTACCCTGATGACGCCCAGCGCTACCTCACAATCTGGTCTGCCGATTCCTCCACTATAGTTAAATAACCAGACTGCTTATCTGGCATCCAGTAATGGATGAAATGAATTTTTTTCCCATTAAATATCGGGAAGGTGGAAGGCTGGTCCCTGTTCCAAACACCATTCCCGTACCACTTCTGAGGACTTGTCAGGGATGAAACTAAGCTGCACACTTCATGTTCCATGAATATCTGTGGCCCAGGCCTTGATGCTTGCTGTAAACCACTGGTCAAAGCCTGTCAACCTGAGAATGATCCAATTATCCCCACGCTCTGTTTTATGTCCATTAAGCAATCCCCAGTCCATGCCAGTATATTTACCCCATCCCATGAGCTTTAATTTTGCTTACTAACCTACTTTGTGACAACTTATTGAAAATGTTCTGAAAATCCAAATCCATTGCATCCACCGATTCTCCCTTATCTCTTCTGTCAGTTAACACTCTCCAAAAGGCTACCAGGTTTATCAAACATGATTTGCCTTTCATAAACCCATGTTGACTCTGCCCAATCGCATCAGTTATTACAGATTTTATTATAGGTTCTAGTATTTTTCCTCCACTTGATGTCACGTTAACAGGCCTGTAGTTCCATGTTTTTTGATTTTCCTATCCCCTCTTTCTTAATTAGTGGGGGCGTACGTGCTTCCTCCCAATCTGCAGAAACCATTTCAAAAACTACCGAATTTTGAAAGATGATCAACAATAGAAACCATAGAAAAATTACTGCACAGAAGGAAGCCATTGGACCCATCTTGTCCATGCCAGCCCGAGGACACCCAGGTGCCCTTTCTGATCCCACCTTCCTGCACCCGACCCATAGCCCTGCAGTTTACAGCACTTTAAGTGCAGATCCAGGTACTTTTTAAAAGACTTTAAAGTTGCTGCCTCTACCACCAACTTGGGCAGCGAATTGCAGACACCCACTACCCTCTTTGTAAGAGGTTTCTTCCTCATGACCCCCCTACGCCTTCTGCCACTTATTTTGAATCTATGTCCCTTGATTGTAATATTCTCCATCAAGGAAAACAATTTTATGCTGTCTACTCTATCTATTCCACTCATAATTTTGTACACCTCAATCAAGTCACATCTCACTTCTATGTTCTAAGGAAAATAACCCCAAAGTATCCAATCTCTCCTCGTAACTAAACGTTTCTAACCCTGGCGACATTCCTTTAACCCTAACGCATCCATTATCTTTGAAGCCATCTCTTCTAACACCCTTGAATTTAAATCATCAAGTACAGTCCTACTATATGCTCCCACACTACCTCTTCACAGTTGTTAAATTCTTTAAGATACTCGACCTTACGAGTTCCTTATCTCCCCAGTGTTTCATGGGGGGTTCCTTGTATCTTACTCCATGAAGACAGACACAAAGCACTTGTTTAGTTTTTCTGCCATTTCCTTAGTCCCAATTATTAATTCTCAATTTTCTGTAATGTGATGGACACACACTAACCTTCACTGGCCTTTACTAACCTTTACTAAATTTTTCTTTTTACATACCTATCGAAGCCTTTGCAGACTGCTTTTATATTCCTCGCTAGTTTAATCTCATATTATAACTTCTCTTTCAGTATCAATTTGTTTCCCATCTTTTGCTTATTGTTAAAATCCTCGCAATCTTAAGCCTTGCGAGTTCATTTGTCAAATTCACATGCGCCTTCCTTTGTCCTGATAGATTCCTTAACTGCTCTTGTTAGCCATGGTTGCATCTGTTTTCCTTCTTGCTTATTCTACCTTAAAGGAATGTAGCTTAATTGCAAATCGTGTGTTATTTGTTTTAATACTGCCCATTGCCTGTCAACCATCATAATTTGAATGTACTTCTCCAATTTACGTCAGCCAACTTGTCCCACATATCTTCATAGTTTCCTATGTTTACATCAAAGACTTAGATTTCGATTTTCAAACCTCATTTAAAATTATAACATATCTTGGTCTCTCCTCTCTAAACGGTCCTTTACAACAAGATTATTAATTAGCCGGTTCTCACCATAATAATTCATCTAAAATAACATACTTTCTAGTTAGTCCCTCGACATCCTGATGTAGAAAGCCAAAACGTATACATTCCAGGATTTCGTACATCCAGCACTAGTGCTTTTAGGATAACCCAATCTATTTGTAGATTGAAGGTTCCTATGATTACTCTGTTCAAATTATTACACGCACATCTAATTCCATGCTTTATGCGATGCCCTACACTAACACTACAATTTGTTGGCCAATAAACTACCCACCTTTTCTACCACTTGCTCTTTTTTTTAGCTCCAACCAAACTGATTCAACATCTTTATTTCCTGATCTAAGATCTTCTTTCATTAATGTACTGACCCTATCTTTTATAAATAGTGCATCCGCAATTCCTTTTCTTTTTGCTTACCGACCCTAAATGCTGAATACTCTTGAGCGATCAGACATGGTAACCCAATATCCACGTTTGCATAGTCGCAATTTGATCTGATGTTTATTACTATTTGTGCCAGTTTGCTTGCTAAATTAACAGCTAGCTGCCCATAGTCTCTAGGCAGAGAGTCCTTCTTGGTCCACCTCATTCCGTTGGTGCCAACGTGAAACACGAACGTTCGACCCTCCTACGCCCTACACCCTCCACTCCAGCCGAGTTTACGTCCTTAACGCTGGAGCCAGGCAGCAAACACAGCCATCTGGACGGACGCTCTCAACAGCATTCCACCTGTATATATACCCAGTACTTTCCTGTCTCATTTCAGTACGGCATTCTCTTCACTCTCCCTATTTGAATGGTATCCTTCACGTATTGCCAAGGACACTTTGTTCATCCATCACGGACCCCTTATCCAATTGGGAAAAGTTAGTAGCCGAGGGTCCTACATCAGTACATGCCGGTTCATCTTACCTGACTGACTCGCAATCACACCCAACTGTACCTGAACAGTGGCCACTTTCTGGGATAAAATGTTCAATTAACTCTCCCTATTTCTGATGTCTGCATCTCAGACTCCAACTCAGCAACCCGGAGCTAAACTTGCCTGGGCAGGAGATACTTTCTGCAGATATGGTTGTCCGGGAGTGCATTACATTTCACAGATTCCCACACGCTGCAGTAATGGCACACCATCAGCATCGCCATTTCTGCCCAACCTTATTTATTGAATTAGTCAATAATTTGCACAAATAAAGGAAGATAATGCTGCACTCACTAAGTTTTGGGACAAGGAAACCACTTCACCAACTGTAGGAGACACATGAGCGAAATTCCCAAAACTCACTCCATTCGAGTATTACCCAAGCATGACCTTGTGTCTGAGCGCTCCTCTCTCCCTTTAATAGTGCAATTAAGTGTTTTATATCCACCACCTAAGGCAGTTGGGGCCTCAGTATAATGTCCAACCTGAAAGTTGGCGAAACAGACCGTGCAGAAGTCCCTCAGTACTGTGCTGGAAGGTCAGCTTTGAATATTTTGTACTCAAACCCTATGGAGGGACTTGAACCCAGGACCTTTTGACTTTGAAGTAAGAATGCTCCCAGCTAATCTACGATGGAAGACCTTAAAGTAAAACATAAATAAAATATCACAGAATAAAATATATAAATAAATCATTGTTGGATCTGAACCTAAATAATAAACTGCAAGATTCAAGAGTGAAACTATTGCCCGTGGCTCTGAGGAATTCTGTTAAATTAAGAAACCTGATTATTTACCATGCTGCATGAATTCGTGATTATAACAACCAGATGTCTGACATTGTTCATTATCAAGAGTGTCAGTATTAATTTTATTAATGCACAAGGTGCACTTACACTGATTCCTGGTGTTTTTTTCCCTCGAATCCCTGTCTGGAAAACAACGCTCTCACCGATTCTGTGCCAAACATCTCGCCACCGCTCTCAACAGAAACTGGTCACAACTGGATCTGAACTTGGGATGAAACTCCTTCACAGAGAGATCTGTCCCCACTTTGCACCACCTCACACTAAACTACGGCCGTCTGGAGCAGATCAACTGGGCGTTTATGTTAATGTAAATCTAGAAAATAAAATCAAAAGAGTAGCTTGTTATAGTTGTTGTTAATATTTTTCTGTAATTATTATTGAAATATTAACACCAGTCTCCTGTTACTTACATTGTTGTTCAATCTGTTTATTTCACCTTTAATCTTTAATCTGTTGAGGATGACAGGACACCTTACCTAAGTGGACTGACTTAGTTTCTATTCCAGTCTGGAATTTATAATGCTTATGAACCCACATATTAACAGATTTGTTGAACTGTAGAAATTCAGTTGTCCTATTCTCAGTGCATTACCATATTCAAAGTGTCCCTCGTTAGTGTAGTGGCTGGTATCCCCACATGTCGCACGAGAGGCCAGCGTTCAATTCCCCACCGTGGCGGAGCTTGATAATAATTAAAGATAGAACACATAATTGGAAGAAAGCATTAGAATTTGATATCGGTTGGTATGTAGGAGACAGTGTGTGGAGTTAAAGATTGTATATCTGTGACAGGCAAAGTCCGAAACAGTCAAAAAGCACGTTGTCAGTCCACTTGCTTCAAATTTCGGAGCCCTCCTGCTGTTACAAACCAGAAACTGGACTGCAATCCAAAATCAGGGAAGATATGCTGAAACTTTCTGGATGACTGATCAGTGTCCAGCTAGAGTATTATTACCCATTCCGGGGACCACACTTTAAGGAAGATGACCAGGGCCGAAAGATAATACACAGGAGATTTAGTAGAATGGCACCAGAACTGCAGTTAAGTGGAAAGAGTAGGAAGCTGGAATGTTCTCCATCCAGCAGAAGGAGATAAGAGGAGGTTTAATGGAGTTGATCAAACTGCTCAAGTAAATCAGAAGAAACAGCTTCCATTGAGAGAAGAGTCGGTAACCAGGTGATAGAAAATTGACAAAATAATCGTGGTGGGGGGAGGGGGGTTGGGGAAATTAGAAGAGTTTATTTGATGCAGCAGATCACTTTCATTATGTTGGGAGGTTACTGGGTTATGGAGGATTGAAATAGCAGTGGAACTAATTGGATATGTCCTTCGGAGAGCCCGCACAGGCCTGTCTCTGTGTTGCATCATTCTATTACTGTATGATTTATTGAAGGGCAGAAAACTCCTGCTAGCCGCATAGATCTGCACTAATCCCCCTGTTTGAGCTAATAAACAGTTACTGAACTGAATTGAATGTTTAATCATTATTGAATACTTCCCACTGGACACAAAGTCAAGTGGTGATCTCACCAGGAACCAGATGTTGGAGCTTGGATCATCAGCTTTCAGTTCATCCAGTGTTAAAAGGTGAGAATCGGGCGTAATTGGGGGCAGCACATTTCCTACGAGACCGAGTCCTCACTAACACCTAGAATTGAAGAGTCAGGAGCAAAACTACTGTTACACTCGGCTCCGTTCACTGACTCTTCATCCCTCTCAGTCAAGCCTGTGCTAGGGATGTTTGATATTAATGTTCTTATGTACACCAAGTTTCCTTCATGAAATGATCCCAAATTGAACATACTCAGTGGAAACCCTGAAGGGTCTCAGTCTATTTTTCATATTCAGCTTCATATTACTTTGAAATGTAAAAGGCCTTTCACGGATCTAACGTTACAGAAGTTCAGTTGTGGCAAAAATCGTAATGTTAAGCAGTGAGGACTGTGACTGTACATTTCATCACTGACCCCCACCCTCCACCTCCTTCCCTCTCCAGATATAACTGCACAATATAAGACAAACTGTTCATACAGACTGGAGGATTGATATCAGAAGAAAATGCTGTACTTCCAACATTCCTTACGTCATACAACTCCGTCCCTGCCTCACCTCAACTGCCTCTGACTCCCTCATGCTTTGTAGTTGCTAATTTGAGACTTGACTATCCCAAAATTCTGTTCCCTGTTTCTCAAGCTCCCTCTCTTCTTTAAGATATCACTTAAAATCTGCCACTTGGACCAAGTTATTTATCACGTGACTTAATATTTCCGTTTGCGTCCGAGGGTCAATATTTTTTTTTTCTTGATAGCTCTCTTCATAATCACACTGGGAGGTTTCTTTAAAGGCATTATAAAAATGCAAGGCTTTAGAATCAGCGAGCGGTTAATGTACAGGAGGAGCATGTTGTGTCAGTATCAACTCTCCAGAAGAGCAATTCACCGCTGTCACTCCACTGCCTTTCCCCCATTGTCCTGAAAATGTTTCCTCTTCAGGTAACGATCCAATTCTCCATTGAAAGATTGAATCTGCCTCCACCACACTCACAGGCAGTGCATTCCAGAGTCAAACCTACAGAAAAAAGGTTTTCCTCATGTCGCCTTTGCTTCTATTGCTAATCACATTAAATCTGTGCACCTTTTTCTCAACTCTTCCAACAGCCTCTCCCTATCTACAGTATCCTGAAAATTCATGATTTGGTATACATCTGTCAAATCTCCTGTCAGCCTGCTCTTCTCCAAGAAGAACATTCCCAGCCTTTCCATCCTATCTATGAACGTGAAGGTCTTCTTCCATGGAACCATTCTCTTGAACCTTTTCTGCACCTTCTGTAATGGCTGCACATCCTTCCTAAAGTGTGGCACCGAAAACTGGGCACAATACTCTTATAAATAATACTTTGAGGTCAAAGCATTATTTCAGACTGATTCCTCATAATTTCCCCGTCTTTGCAGTCTTTGTCCTGAGGATGCGTTCCATTTGAAAAATCGTCACACGATGCAACTATTCAGTGAATTGGCAGAGGGGGGGTGGGGTGGTGGCGGTGGGTAATGAGGTGGCGGACAGAATAAGAGTTACATAAGAAAACATAAGTCATTAATCTGTGAGTGCAGATGTAAAACTGCTGTGTCACAATCTTGTGAACAACAATTGCACTTAATTGCATTTAACTCTACTGAATGACTGATGTGAGGTTCAGAGAAGCTATATCTCATTAGCTATTGCAGGTATTAGCTATAGCTTCAGTCCAAGGCAAAGTGGGTCATTCATTGTGCATCAATAATTTTTGATGGTGTTTGAAAATTGCTTGTGACCAATAAGTTATAGTTCCGTAATAAAATCTAGAAAAAACATCGTCAAAGCTCCTCTCCAGTCAACAATAGTGGTATCGTGGTCAGCATGGTTACTTCCAAAGTAGTTAACACGCTTTCCATTCCAGCTCATCGTTGTCTGTAACCTCGATTTTAGTGAAGTCCTTATCTTTAAGTGTGCAAGTGAACTTCAAGCGGTTCGGCAGCATTTTACTTGGAAAATCCGTGCGAGTATATTTCGAATAAAATTCCATTAAAATTTTCACTCAGGCTTTTTCCATATTGATAATAATTATGATTTTCCATGAAATACTGTGGAACCTAAATGAAACTACTCGGATTAAGTGAAACTCACTGATTCTCCGAGTATTCTCACTCTGTTGCTTCCTGTTTCTTAGTTAAGTGTCGATTCCAGCTCAGGGGTTGTTTTAGTCTGCGGAAAGCGAGATGCAGTGCTGCATGCGCTGGGAATCTGACACAATAACAGATGGTGCTGGAAAGACTCAGCAGGCCCGGTAACAACTGTGGAGAGGGAAAGGGCGGAGTAACATTTATTACAAAAACAAAAAAACTGCGGATGCTGGAAACCCAAAACAAAAACAAAAATACCTGGAAAAACTCAGCAGGTCCTACAGCATCTGAGGAGAGGAACACAGTTAACGTTTCGAGTCCGAATTACTCTTCAACAGAACTAAGGAAAAATAAAAAAAGAGGTGAAACATAAGATCTTTTTTTTTTTGGGGGGGGGGGGGGGGGGGGGGGGGCGGGGGAACAAGAAGATCCGGATAGAGGGCCAGTGATAGGTGAAGATAACCAAAAGTTGTCACAGACAAAAGGACAAAGTGGTGTGGAAGGTCGTGATATTATCTAAGGAATGTTCTAATTAAGGGTAGAAAGCAGGACGAGAGAGGTACAGGTAGCCCTAATGGGTGGTGGTGGGGGGGGGGGGAGGGGGGGGGGGTGTAGGAATCGTAAAAGGCTAAAAGGTAGAGATAAAGCAATAGATGGAAATACATTGTGAAAAAATGGAAAATGGTGGTAAAATAAAAACCTATATAAATCTATATAAAAATCTATATAAAATCTATATAAAAGAAAAAGTGTGTGGGGGGTGGGGTGGGCGGGGTGGAATCGGAAAGGGGGTGGGGATTGAGGAGAGATTCCATGATCTAAAATTGTTGAACTCAGTATTCAGTCCGGAAAGCTGTAAATTGCCTACTCGAAAGATGAGCTGCTCTTTCTCCAGTTTGTGTTGAGTTTCACTGGAACAATGCAGCAGGCCAAGGACGGACATTTGGGCATGAGAGCAGAATGGAGTGTTCAAATGGCAAGCTACAGGGAGGTCTGGTTCATGCTTGCGGACACTACAAAGTCTGCGTTTGGTCTCTCCAGTGTAGAGGAAACCGCATTGGGAGCAACGAATACAATAGACTAAGTTGAGGGAAGTGCAAGTGAAATGCTGCTTCACTTGAAAGGAGTGTTTGTCCCTTTCACGGTGAGGTGAGGGGAAGTAAACATTTTGATTAACATTTCAGGTCTATCAAAGATCCCAGATCTGATCCCCGAACTTCCCCACTGCACTGAAATTGCCGGCCCGGCCTGCTGATTCTTTCCATTTTCCGCCTTTCTTTCAGCTTTATTCTTCCGGAATTGCATTCTCCTCCCGTTTGAACATTTCAGTGTAGCTTCCAGCATTGCTCTCAGTTCGTTTAATTGTGTTTTTACTTTGTTTAAATAATGTGGATTGTATCCTGGGAAATCGCAGAGAACAGTTGTTCAATCCGGAGTAAAAATGTAATGGCGCAAGTTCCAAATATATAATCAATAAAGGAATACGTTTTATAAAGAATGGGTTGCTTTTATTTTTACATCTTAAATGTAAGACAATCCGAGTGTACAGAATTTATTTCCTGGCAGTCTGAATTTCTGCGTTCATGTTGCAGTTCACGTTTTCGGCCAGTAGTCGTCACTAACCTGCGACGCCGTGAAGTTCACAGATGACAGAGATGGAAAGAACAATGGTTCAACTTATGTGCGAATTACACATGGTTCCGATCTTCCAGGCAGCAGTAATTCGGAGGCAGACGCTGCTGACCGCATTTGAAATTGCGCCGTTACCCGTTTCCAATGACTAGAGCCGAAGCTGCCTCTACCGGCTGCAGCACTGAGCAACTATTGAAGGAAATCGTGAGGCCAAGTGACGAGGCGAAGTTACGACCGCATCAGAGTATGTTATTACTGGCTAAGCGCTGCTTGATGAGATTGTCTACAACACTTTCCATCACTTTGCTGATAATCGACAGTAGTCTGATAGGCGGTCAAGTTAATTCAAAAAGCACACGAACTGTGCTCTAACTAGGCCGGGAAGCTTTCGTTTGTTTTTACAATATTTTTAGCTCATGTCAAAGTAAATATTCAATGAGATTTCACCACATTAATGAGTTCTTCCCTGAACTTCGCTTGTGCTGCGAAATACACGAGGTGCCGAATTAGAAATTGAATGAAACTATGGACAGGGGGAAGGTATTGTGTACTTGTTTTAAAGTAGTGGACGGCAGCTACAGTAATAGCTTAATTGAAAATACAATTGTCGGCAATGCCAGGGATACTTCGAGACTGTCAACTAGGAATAAAGTATCCAAAGGAACACAAGAACACTACTGATACAAACAGGGTTAGGGAATTACTTTCAAATGTAAATGAATTTGATACAGTACTGTAAAGGGTTAACTTTCCATTACTTATTTTTGATGTGTTAATTTTGGATGCTGTAGTTAATTAGATCTTGATGTTTGATTGTAGATGTTTGCTGATGTATCCCTGCCTGACATAATTAAAGCATTCACCTGCTGCCCGACTCCTGCATCAAATGGTATTTCACACCTGAATACGGAAACTGTGGTTATTGCTCAGCAACAAAAGCAGCTCATCGCCTGTTGCCCAAAGCTGGCCGCCAGTCGGATTGGCAGATGCTGGCCGCCACGGGACCCTGCAACAATCTGGACTTTGGCTTTCGCAAAGCCTCACGGTTATGTGGAACATTAAAGTCTGAGAAATAAAGGGTTATGTAACCACAGTGAGTAAATGCGGCTCTTTCACAATAGAAGTTCAAAGTCCCTTGTGCACGTAAGGTCTACAATAACATTCTTGAACATTGAGGTGATGTGCCATAGGTTTATTAACGATGCAATAATACGCAGGCGGGAAGTTGATATAACGATCACACCGAGCTGCTGTTGGTGGGCGATCCAAACATAGCAGAGTTCTGAGCCCAGTATCTGAGCGCGAATAGACAGTGAAGAGTTGAGCCAGTATACATTTGCTTCCCTGTGCTGAACAATGCGCCCAATTTGCAATGCATTAAAGCTAAGATAAAACCTCTACAAGTAAAATGTTTTAGTTAATTTTATTGGTAATTTCAATCTTGGTAAATATATATGAATGAGGAACTTAACAGCAAATCTGTTCTTTTTGTATCTATCATATTAAATAAAATGATGTATGTTCATATGTTTCTTTAGCAGAACCACCACAGCACTGGTTACAACACGGATATCAAATTAATTAAGCTCCCTTAAAATGGAGAAATAATAAGCACTGGATCGATCCAATTAAACTCCTTATTATTTCCTTGTAGAAATGACCATTTTGGCTGTGTAGGCTGAGGCCATTCTGCAGGCACTTTCTATAGACTGTTACTTCCCCGTTTAATGGGCGAGGATCAAGGTTAACATCACTGCAAAAGAAAAGAAAAAACTCCTTCGCTTGAATGCACTATAACAACGTTTTGTTTTCAGTGTCTGTTATTGAGATTAAAGTACCTGAAGTTAACACTAAACCAGGTCTCCTCAAAATCATATTTAGGCCACGTTCACGTCTCTGTCCTCCATCCTCTCGTTTAATGCATTACAACCCTTCAGACCCGGGTTAGGAATTACGTTTAGTAGTTTTTGTCATCCTCTGGAATCGTTCTTGTCAATAACTTAATCAATCTTGGCTCTTCATGATCATATTTTCTTTTGTTTTTTTGCAGGTACACAGGTGTCACAAAATTATGTACTACATTATATTCAACATAGAAAAACAATCTCCTTTCTGGCTGGTTGGGAAAATATACGGTTGGAGGTGGGTGTGTGGGGGGCCGGGGGGTTGCGGTGTGGATTTATTTTATTGGATCTGCCCCTCCATTGCCCCGCTGTTTATGGCACTGTTTAAGTTATCAAAGATAATCTTCACCTGAATCAGTAATACCAAGGAAACAGAAATCTACAAACAGAACTATAATTTAACTGTCTGAACTCCATTTCCCTGACGCTCAGTAGTTTGATTCCTGATGTAAGGCTGTTTTAATTTGTCGAGTCGTGCCCACCCGATTTTTATTCAGCAGGACAGGATAAACAGATGTGGATAGATTCCGATAGCTCCAAGGTCAAGAATTAAACGCCAGATATAATATATTCAATGTCAGAAGGATTTAGAATTGATGGTGAATAAAACCTTTACGTGGAGAACTGGAAGGTGGTGGAATTCGCAGAGACAGAAATTATTGCAAAATAAAGAGGAAATGAAAAGTGTTGCTGACGAAGGTGATTTTCATACAAGGCGGGTAAAAATATTGGCGCTATTTACTGGGCTGGAGGGTAAAGGCTCACAAGGTTTGGCTGGTTGGAATGATCTGTTACGTAAAATACCCACTTTTTGACTACCAGTTGAGAGTTTAAGTCAATATCTGCAAAGAGGATATAGAATCTATCAATTAATGTAACACAGAGTATCATTCCTGTCGCCTGAAGTGTCAGGCTGTAAACGCTGACTCCCACTTGTTCGACCCCATATCTGAATCTCATGCATGAGTGTTCCCTTTGAAAAAAGAGTGTAAAGTGTAGGGCTTCATCAGAGAATTGAACTGTACCATTTCGGAGAGCAGGGGACATGAAACACACGGCACTAAATTCAGGAGATATTTTCCGATGCTTGTTCATTTTCATTGACAGCAAACCCGTTTGATTCAAATGGAAATATGGCCCTTCTATACAGAATCATGGGCTGTAATTCTGCTCTGACTAGCGCAGGACGTTTGGCTATGAATTTTCATATTTTTAACAGATGACAAAATAAATATCCAAGGAGATTTCACCACAGTAATGAACTTTTCCCCGAATTTCCGTTGCGTCTCTGCAAAAATGCACTTGTGTATACAAGACTTCAGCTGGGTGACCATATACCCAGTCTCAGTGGCAATCTATGCAGAGCCTATATATTCTGGTTGGATACGTACGACCTGCGCATCAGTCCACTGACTCACCACTGATATCAGGCTCAACAATATAAAATTGGCGAACAGCAAAATAATGGATTTCCTTCTGTTCTCCATCTCTGGATCGTGCTGATTCCCAGTCCTGTGGGTCCGGAGCTTCCTGAGCGCAATATTGGTTATGATAATGCGTCTGACCATTAAACAAATAAACAGCAATATCAATGGGAAGGGAGCCAATGAAAATATAAAACTTTGTATCTTGAAGTAGACTCCACCTGCAGGCGATCGGGAAAACGACAAACGGGGGATGAAACTACACTGAATATTGTTAATTACTAGTTTATATTCAAATGCAAACCAAAATGGGTTGCTTTCTAAAAACATTATCACAGAAACAATTATTAGGGTGATGGAAACAGTTCTCGCTTTGCAATACCTGGTTTTCAGTTTCGCACGACATAGAGCTACAAACCGGTCAAATGTGGTCACAGGAAATATCGGGAGGCCAGAAGCGACTGTGGATGGCCCCTTCAAAACTCCATTCCCTAACTTTGACTCATTTCCCCTACTGAGAAATTTTCTGGGGCTAAACAAGGTTTTTTGCAAACTAGGTCTCAGATTTGACCCAGAGATGATCTTCTGACCGCACATCCAAACCATCTCGTGAACATCTTTACCCATCCCAGCAACATTGCCCGACTTGGCCTCGTCTCAGCTGGTCTGCTTTTGAAATCTGCACGGACCACACGGACGCACCAACGTTGGTACAAGTCATGTACAACATAAGCTTGCAAATGACAGTGTAGGAGAGGAATAAATGCAGAAAGCGTTCCAGGAAAATTTGATGACCAATAGTTTATCGAGCATGGCCTTTAGATCCAATGCTGCCATGGTCACCATATATAGAGAGATAATTTTGGAAAGGTGGCAATTTCCTCTGGAGAGGATCACTATTGTCAAAACGTTCACTGTAACAAAGAGGGAAAAGCGTTAAGTAACGGAGGCATTCAGAATCATCTGGTCTCAAAGACTGGGGCAATGTGCAGATGTGTTCCCACTTAGAATTTGGAGCACAGCTTCATTTTAGAATATTCGGTCAGCATGGATAACATTTCTTTGGAATCAAATAAATCATCGAACACTGACTGCCCTGCACAAACATTTCATTCAGAAGGTAACAGGCTCGTTCGGATTCGGGAAGGGGATGTTGAAAGAGAACGACTCACACCATCGAGACCCAGACGCTGATAACTCATGACAGAGGCAGGGGAGTTGTGGTCGCGGGTTGCAGCGGGGGGAGGGGACTGTTTGACTGTGGGGTGGCGGTGGAGGGTTACCGACTTGGCGCTATATTGTAAAACATGACTCATCAGCCAATCATCAGTCATTTTTCTCCAGTGATTTGATTTCCACGATTAACACCATTAAAATGCAAAAATAAAGTCGATATATCTTCCATACACATGCGATTCAAGAAAGATGGGGACTAAGCAGCAACAATACAACTTATATTTATATAGCGCCTTCAAAGAAGTGTCATGAAAGCAAAATAGACAAGGAACACGTGGGGAACATTTAGGACGGTGGCCGAAAGCTTGGTCAAAGAGTGAAGCTTTAAGGAGTGTCTTGAAAGGTGGAAGAGACTAGAGAGGCGGGGAAGTTTGTGCTAGGAAGTTCAAAGAGCAGGACCTAAGCACCAAAGATTCGGGTACGAATGATGGAGCAATTACAACTGGGGATGTCCAAAATGCCAGATTTAGAAGATCGCAAATGTCGCCGCGGTCTTTGGGGCTGCAGGAGATTTCAGGTTTACAAGGGGCGAGGCCATGGGGTAATGTGGTGTTCGGAGTGGGGGGCAGAGAAGGGGGAGGGGACGTAGGGGTTTGCAAACAAGGATGAGGATATTGTTTTACTGGGAGATGATGCATGTCAGCGAGCACAGGCATGATGTGTGATAACGACTTGCTGTGGTTTAGGATTCGGGAAGCAGAGATTTGGGTGACCATAAGATTCTGGGAGGCAGAGGGCATGAGGCCCGGCAGGTGTGCAATGGAATAACAAAGCCTGCAGGTAACAAAGGCTGGAATGCGGATTTGAAAAGCAGACCAGCTGAGACGAGGCCAAGTCGGGCAATGTTGCAGGGAGGGTTAAAGACTGTTGACCAGATGGTTTGGATGTGCGGTCAGAAGATCATCTCTGGGTCAAATCTGAGACCCAGTTTGCAAAAAACCTTGTTTAGCCCCAGAAAATATCTCATCAGGGGAAATGAGTCAAAGTTAGGGAATGGAGTTTCGAAGGGGCCAGACACAATCGCTTGTGGCTTCCTGATATTTCCTGTGGGGAAATTTATGACGATTCCGTACTGGATGTGGGATAAACAGCCTGATGATTCAGTTAAGGTCGAGCAATTGAGAGATTGATTGAGAGGCAGAGCTGGGTGTCATCAGCCCACATTTTTTATTCTATCATAGGATGTGGCCCTCGCTTACTGGACCAACATTTGTAGCCCGTCCCTTGTTGTCATTGAGAAGGTGATGGTGAGCTGCCTTCTTGTACCACTGCAGTGCATGTGGTGGAGGTACACACAAAGTGCTGTTAGGGAAGGAGAATTTTGACCATGGGGCAGTGAAGGAATGGCGAACAACCTCCAAGTCAGAATGACCTGTTTCTTGGAGGGGAACTTCTAGGTGGTGTTGTTTCCACGGGCCTGTTGCCTTGTCCTTTAGATGGTCATGCATTTTGGAGATGCTGCTGAAGGAGCCTTGGTAACCTTGGTAACCCCTGATTGAATCCCCGCTCATGTGAATTCAATTGATGCATTTTAGGATGTTGTTGATGAAGGGCAGCATGTTGTTGGGAAATAGGAAGCGGGCAGAGATAGATCCTTGGGGTAGTTACAGTATCAGGAGAGGGAAGAGAAGACCTTGCAATCGATACTCAGGCTATAATTAAATAAAAGAGAATCACGTGGAATCACAGAATTTTAACGGTGCAGAATGAGGCCATTCAGCCCATCGTTTCTGCACCAGTTATCCGAATGATCAACCCACCTTTCATCATTAACTGCACCGCAGCTCCCCCGACCCCATCCCACCCACCCATTCTTCCCGTAACCCTGCACATTTTTCCTTTTCAGATACCAGTCTAATACACTTTGAGTAATTCAATTCAATCAGCCTTCCCCACTGTCTCGGGCAGTGAACTCCAAACCCGAACACTCACTGCATAAAAAATGTTTCTCCTCACTTTTGCTTCTTTTAGTAATTACTACAAACCTGTTCCCTCTCTTTCTAGATCCATTCCCGAGTGAAACAAATTATCGTATCTGCTCTGTCCAGTAGCCTCATGATTTAGAATAGCTCCATCAGATCTGCTCTCAACGTTCTTTTTTCTAGGAAAACAGTCCTAACATCTCCAATCTATCTTCATAACCAAAGTTCCTCATCCTTGGAACCATTCTCATCAATCTATTCTGCAAGCTCTCCAATGCCTGCTCATCCTCCCTGAAGCGTGGCGCCCAGAACTGGAGGAAATACTGTAGATGAGGCTGGACTGAGGCCTTGTACAGATGCAACATTTACTCCTTGCTATTGTACTCTATTGATAAAGCCGAGCATACTAGACAGCACTGCCAACATGCCCTCTTCCATTCAATATTCCTGATCAAATAACCGCTTCGTAATTCAGAACTTGAATACTGTTGAAAAAAGACATTTTATCAAAGCTTTTCATCTTGCACTCATGTGGACAATTGTATGAATAACAATGCCAGGGTAATTTTTTAGCAAACGCTGTCAAATCGCAGAATCACATCTCATGTTGGACACTGATCTTAGAGTTCTGCAAGCACGGGCTGATAGGGTACAGCCTGTACCTTTCCAGTTCCGACAGGAGAAGTTACTTGCTAGTAGGTCTCCTATCAAACTGCATGCCCCTTCTCCTGTTCACAACGGGCAAGGTGTAGGCCGTACCCAGCCAGTCCGTGCTTGCAAAACTCGTTCTTCCCGTGAAGACTGTGAATTGGCCTCGCACTGTGGCGCCTCTGTGTGTGCAAAGAGCTACATATATAAATACCCAGAGCAGTGTTATTGCCAGCCAGAAAAAAAACACATGTACATGCTTTGCGCCTGTTTCAGTGAAACAATAGAAGTCATAACCATTCGTCCCTTCTTTCCTCAGGGCAATGCCTTGACGAATGAGAGCCAAGCTGCTTGATTTAAAATTTTAAACAATTCAATCAGCGTCAAATGGCGCTTTCACCCTGGAAACGCCCCTACCATTCAGAGTCCACTTGCCAGCCAGTTAGAACCCTCTTGTCATACAGAAAAAAGTTGTTGCTTGGAATAACTCAGCAGGTCTGGCAGCATCGGCGGAGAAGAAAAAAGTTGATGTTTCGAGTCCTCAAGACCCTTCAGTTCTGTTGAAGGGTCATGAGGACTCGAAACTTCATTTTTCTCTTCTCTGCCGATGCTGCCAGACCTGCTGAGTTTTTCCAGATACTTCTGTTTTTGTTCTGGATTTCCAGCATCCACAGTATGTTGCTTTTATTTTTGTTTTTAAAAAGTTGTTGCTTCCCTGACTTTGGTCGCCTTGTGATTGTCATTATGAGTGCAAGGCAAAAGTTTTTTTACAAAATATTTTTTTTCAGCTTCAGTCACTTAATCAACAGACACACCCAAGACCTTCTATCCTTCCGCACACTTTAGAGATGTGCACTTTATTTTATAATGTACCTCAATTTTTTATCCTATCAGTTCACATCACTCTACATTGAACTTAATGTGCCACATGTCTGGCCATTCCATCAACTTGCTACGCCCTTTTGACGTTCTACACCATCTTCCTCACATTTCACAATAGCTGAAGGTTTTATACATCTGCAATGTATTAAATTTTGCCCTGTACACAAGGGCCTCCGTCATTAATACATATCAGGGAAAGGAAGTTCCCCAACACTGACCCTGGGAAGTGCCAGTAAACACATTCAACCAGCCCTAAAAACCCATTCACCAAAATGTATGACTTATTTCGCTCAGCAAGTTGCGTACCATGTTGTTACTGTTCCTTGTGTTGCGTGAACTGCAAACATTATCACCAGTCTGTTGTGTGGTATTGTATCAAATGGCTTTCGGAAGCCCATGAAAACAATACCAACAGTGGTGCCCTCATCAACCGTCTCTGTTACCTCTTTAAATAAAAAAAAACTCCAGCAAGTTAGTTGAAAAGGTTTTCCCTTGAGGAATCCATCCATGCCAATTGACGATCCATGCAGTCAAGGAAGTAGTCAGGGATCAACAGAGCAACGAAATGATGGAAAGATCACCTCCAACCACTTCAACCATCATCAATCGGCAAAAAATGCTGAACTTTCCAGCGACGCCCAGATCCCAGGAATCAATAAATAAAGACGGTTGATTTTATGATGTGTTAAACTACTGGAGTGGCGCAAATCAGCCTCGGCATTTCTCATCATAGAGTGTAAACCGATTCTCCCAATCTACCAACCAGCAGGATAATTCACCGGCGACGTGAACTCCTAATGTCTGCGTATATCCAGCAAGTTATCCCGCTGCATAAGTGACAAGGCAAGGATGAGATTTTCATTACGTTACATAATCATTAACAGTGAGATGTTCAACAACTATCGGGCAGCAGGAAATATGGACTTACCAGGAGTACCGATGGCTACGAGCATGGGTTAGTAAATATTCTTGAACTGTAGAATTATTGGCCGTCCCATTCT
Organism: Carcharodon carcharias; assembly: GCF_017639515.1. Taxonomy (NCBI): domain Eukaryota; kingdom Metazoa; phylum Chordata; class Chondrichthyes; order Lamniformes; family Lamnidae; genus Carcharodon; species Carcharodon carcharias. The sequence goes on along the minus strand of NW_024470605.1, from coordinate 30,872 downwards.
TTAGAAGAATGTTCACCTCCTGCCCTTTTTTGCAGTTCCCATTGGAATGTATCTGAGATCCTTAAGTGATCCCCTTTATAGAACAATCCGTGCCCAGCTGACGAAAGCAGCTTGACTAACATTTGGTGTTATGAACACAACAAAGAGCGCTTCTGCTGCAGCGTACAGAATGGCAATGGCAAAACTAAGCAGGTCAGTCTACGAAACACCTCCCATTGAAATTCATCGACAGATTGAAATCCCAGAGAAAATGTGCCTCAATGTATCCTCTGTCGATCACTATGTCAACGACCCATCAAGGGTTCTGGACCTAGTTTAGATCCATTTTTAGACCTAGTAGTGCGCAATGAGGAAGGTTTAATTAAGAATCGTATGCAAATTATTTCCAAGGGAGAGTGAAAATAATATGGTAGAAATTTAGATTTAGTTTTTGTAAGTGATTTGGTTTGCTCTGAATCTCAGGTGATGACTTAGAATATCAAACAAATAGCTTTGGAATGCGAGCTGCCAAATATAGATTGAGTCACCACTTTTAAAGATATGATGGTGGACAACCGAAAGTTATCATTAAAAGAATTACTGCCCAATTTTTAACATGTCCGTATCCCTTTAAGGTACATCAACCTCCGCGGCAAAAGAAGATTTGCACTACCATGACCAAGAGGAGCGGTTCACCAGACCATGGTAATAAACTCCTGGAAGGGAAACCTTTTACAGTTCAGCAAAAGAGGACCTACGATTTACAAGGATGCATTAAAGAAAATATGATATTACACCAAATGTTATCTTTAAAACAGTTTGTAAACATTTCTATAAACTACGCAGCTGAAAAAAAAATATCAATCGTGAGATTAAACATTGAACCATTGGACACAGAGAAAGGTGAATTTATAATGGGGAATGGGGAAATGGCTCAAAAAAGATCCAGAATCAGCGTGAAACCAAATATCAAGCGAATGTAAGGAACCTGTGTAAATCTGTACCAGCAAATAAACTGTACTGGAAATATTGTTGGGACTAAGTGGGAAGCAATATTCCGGACCTTCCCACTTGTAGCATAGAGTATTACAGAAGAGGGAGCTGCAAAGATAGCGGATGAATTGGATTCGATCTTTCTGAATTACTTAGAATCCAGAACAGTTCCGAATGACTGGAAGGTAACAAACCCTCATATTTAGGAAGGGTGGAAGAAAGAAAACGGAGAACTATTAGCTTCACATCACTGCCAGGCAAAATGGTATTATTTCGGGAGGTGCTAATAGAACAATTGGAAAATCATAATGTTATTCAATAAACTCAATACAGATTTGTAAAGGGGAAATTGAGTATGGCAATCTTAGCATTTATGAGGATGCAATTTTGTGTGGGTTTAAGCGAACACAATTGAAGGTACTAACTTTGGATTTTCAGAAAGCTTCTGATAAAATATCTTTAAAGGTCCTTACGCAAATTTAGGAATTATGGTTTTTGACGTAATATGTTAGCATGGAAAATGAATTGGTTAATGGATCGACAACATAGAGTAGGAAGAAAGGTGACATGGTCACCTTAGCAGGCTGTAATTATTGAGGTGCCAGATGACTGAGTAATTGGGTCTCAGTTTTGTGCATTCGATATTAATGGATGCGATGATGGAGCTGAGTTCGAACTGTAGAATAAGGTCGTTTCCCATAGCAAGGGTTAATGTGGGACTGGCCGCAGTGTGATTTAAAGAGACACATGACAGTAGACCAGGGACAGGCAGGTTCGGATATCGGACAGACATGAACTAGAGGCATGTGTAGAAAACAACATAGAGATGGCACTTAGTCTGGGCTGTACTGGTATTTTTGTACAGAGCTATGTGTTACCAATTAGCATTGACTGTTCAATAGTCTGAACCTTCTTCGTGAGACCAATGGACAAAACCCTTATAACTTCATGGCAACTCATGACTGAACCCAGAGCGCAAGACAAGCTGGGAAAAGACTCCGAAATCTGAAAAAAAAACTAAAGCAAGCACGCCCTGAGCTGAGGAAGTCACCAAAACTGAAGGGAACAGATGGGGATCGCCTAAGAAGAAACCCCATTGCAGAACTGGAGGCTTAAGTGCAGAAGATAAATCCATTGTGCAGCTGAAGGACTGCAGCTGGACCCCTCGTGGGCATTGTGAAACCCCATCCATTGCAGACCCAAATAATCCAGATCGCAAGGTTGAGCAAACTAAGTAATATAAAAAATCAGTACAAAGCCGTAACTGATATTTAAGACACAAAGGGTCATTACAAAGAGTTGCTGCAAAGAAAATAAATCACATTGACATCGGGTCCGCGATCGCTGAAGGAGCCCGCCAAAACCAGAAAAGCGCGGGAAAGGTCAATTAAACGGTTGCTGAAGAGCCATCTTTAAAAGTGCAACAAGAATTTCATCTGTTCTTCCCACTGCTGGAAAAAAAAACAGTCGTGGATAATAAATCAGAACTACCAGATCGATATTTATGACCAATGGGCAGATCTGGGGCAGAATTGGTGGCTTTGGCGGACATTATTTAAAAGATATACGATAGCTTTAGGGTTAGACAAGGAGTTAGAGCCTGAAGAACTGAAAGCACTATTGTAATCAGAAGGTCCGATAATTGAAGACATCATTGTGAGCCAAGCAATAAATGAATCTTCAGGTAAGGTTGAAGTTATTCTGAAATCCTTCGATACATATTTTAATTTAGGAAGCAATATTTGTTTTAGCGCGAGGAAAGTTCAACAACAATTCCAACAACCTGGAGGGCCCGTTGGCCTCCTGGACCAGGTGGTGTCCGTAAATAGCCCGCATTTCACCAGTGAAGACTTCACTCAATTCGTCATCCATTACAGATTTCGAGAACTTAACTTATCCACAATGTTTCCACAATCTAATGGTGAGGCGGAAAGATGCGGACCACCTTTAAAACCCCTTTTGAGATATAGAAAAATCTCCCCATAGACGCTTTGGACATAGATGTCCAAGCTGCCACATTGCCCCAGGCATGAGCTGAGCAATGTCTCGTATAGAAACAAAGAAACATATAAACTAGAAGCAGGAGTAGGCCATTCGTCTTTTCAAGCCTGCTCTGCCATTCATTATAATCATGGCTAATTATCCAATACAATAGCCTGCTTCCTGCTCTCTCCCCATATCCATTGATCCCTTTCACCTCGAGAGCTATATCTAAATCCTTCTTGAAAACATGCAATGTTTTGGCCTCAACTACTTTCTGTTGTAACGAATTCCACAGGCTCACCTCTCTCTGGGTGAAAAAAAAAATGTCTCTTCATCTGAATCCTAAATGGTCTACCCCATATCCTCAGCCTTTGATCCCTGCTTCTGGATTGCCGCACCATCAGGAACACACTTCCAGCATGTACGCTGTCTAGTCCTCTTAGAACTTTACAGTTTTCTATAATATCCCCATCATTCTTCTGAACTCAAGCAAATATATTCCTAACCGACTCAATTTCACCTCATATGTCCATTCCGCCATCCCAAGAGTCAGTCTGGTAAATCTTCGCTGCACTCCCTCTGTAGCAAGAACATCCTTCCTCAGATAAGGAGACCAAAACTGCATACAGTATTCCCGTTATGGTCTCACCAAGGCCCTGTATAATTGCAGCAAGGAATCGGTCCTCCTGTCCTCGAATCCTCTTGTTATGAAGGTCAATATAAAATTTGCCTTCTTTACCGCCTACTGCATCTGCATGCTTACCTTCAGCGACTGGTGTACCAGGACACTCATTGTACATTCCCCTTACTCAATTTTTAGCCTTTCAGAAAATAATATGCCTTCCTGTTTTTGCTACCAAAGTGGATAACCTCATATTGATCCATATTGCACTACAGCTGCCATGCATTTTCCCACGTACTCAGGTTGTCCAAATCACACTGAAGCATTGCTGCAACCCCCTCACAGCTCACCCTCCCGCCCAGCTTCCTGTCATCTGCAAATTTCGAGATATTACATTTAGTTCCCTCATCTAAATCATTAATATATTTTGTGAAAAACTGGGGTCCCAGCGGCGATTCCTGCCGTACCCCACGAGTCACTGCTTGTCATTCGGAAAATGTCCAGTTAATAAGTGTAATCTTATTAATGTTTATTTATCTTAGTTTCTGTTACAAAGCTGAAATGTTCTACATTTCGGCACATTGTCTTCCATCTACAATGTTCTTTGCCATAAATACAACCAATCCACCTCCCTCTGCAACTTCTTGCGTTTTCCCCACCACACAATTTCCCACCATGTTTTTATCGTCACTAAGCTTGGATACTTTGTGTTGTAAGAGTTCTGTTCAGTAGATCTCACAAAAAGGGTCAGAGGTTTGTAATGTTGAACAGTAACTGTTAACAACACATAATTGTATGAGCGTGGGTGTGTACATGGTGTATGTGTGCGGTTGTGTATAAACTATAGGCTAGAATCAGAGCTATCTTCATGCTGACATCTGCTCAAGTCTCCTGATCCTGTCTGTCCAATGCCCTAACCTGCCTTTTCTAGGTATACTGTTATTTTACTCTTTCCAGCACATTGTGGGCTGTACTGTTCTCCAATCTCACATTAACTCTTGGTATGCTGAACACTCTTGTATTACTTATCCCTCCACTCTGAAGGCAACAAAAGTGAAGTAAAATATTTATTATCAGCTACACTTTCTCCTTCTTCGAGGCTCTGAGTGTATAAGTTCAGAGAGCCTAGAGGCCTGACAATTCCTCCAGACCTCGTCCTGGTCATATCTGGAGGGTAGTACACCCAATTGTTTTGGGACAGCTTTGTTGGTTTAGAGTTGAAAAATCATAATATTCTTTGTTTCTGGCACATTCTTTGATTCATTCATGGGTTTTTGCAGTCGGCTGGCTAGGCTGGTATTTATTATTCATCACCAATTGTCCTTGATTTGGTGGCAGTGAGGTACAGACTTGACCCGCTGCAGTGGATGTGATGTAGGTATACCCATTGATTGTTTCCATCAGATTATCTTAAATATAAACACACTCGACCTCTCCCTCCAGCAGCGTCGATGCATTCTAATACTAAGCTGTCCTTGCCCCCATCTTCATTTTATTTTACATCTCACTGACGCCTCAACAAAAAATGTTGTCTCTTTCTTTCAGATGCAAAGGACTGCAAGCTCCAACAACTCATCGACACCAACGCACATCCAGGAAACTCCACCCCTGCCTGCCCCTCTGTCCCCATCTCGTCTTCCAATCATAGCCCCGGCCGTGTATTCACCATACCTTCTGACCTTCCCCTCTCTGATGCAGAAAATTCAATGCTCCGCAAAGGACTCAGTTTCATGCCGTTGCGCCCTTGCCTCAATGAAGTTCGGGCCCGGCAGGATGCTGAACTCTTCATCCATTGCCTTCATCTCCGTGCTCACTTCTTTGAGCAGGAGACTTCTCCCTGCTCAACCGACCCTTTTACAAGCCTCCAATATTCTCCCTCCACCTGGGCCCCTCCCTCTGGATTTTTACCTGCTCTCGATATTTTCATTGAGAACTGTTGGCATGACATCAGTCATCTCAATTTCTCTGCTCCTCTCACCCACTCTAACATGTCTCTCTCTGAACTTGCTGCATTCCGTTCTCTCAGATCCAACCCTGAATTTGTCATCAAACCCGTTGTCACGTGTGATGCTGTTGTTTTCTGGCATACTGATCGCTACCTCGCAGAGGCTGAGCATCAACTTGCAGACACTTCCTCGTAACTCCCCCTGGACCATGACCCCACCACTGAACATCAAGCCATTGTTTTCAGGACTGTCACTGACCTCATCTCCTCTGGAGATTTTGCCTCCACAGCTTCCAAATTCATAATTTCCCAAACTCAGACGGCCCTCATCCACCTCCTATTCAAAATGCACAGCAGGACTGTCCCGGCAGATCGACCGTGTCAGCCTATTCCTGTCCCACAGAAATCGTTTCTTGCTATCTTGACTCCATTCTCTCTCCCCTGGCGCAGTCTCTTCCCACTTACAACCATGATTCCTCTCATGCCCTACACCATCTTAACTGTTTCCAGTTCCCTGGCCCCAACAACATCTTCTTCACCATAGACGTCCAATTCCTCTACACCTCCATCCATCACTGGGATGGTCTGATGGTGCTCCGCTTCTTCCTCGAACAGTGGCCCGAACAATTCCCATCCATGACTACTCTCCACTGTCTGGCTGAACTTGTTCTTTCACTGCACAATTTACGCCTCCAAATAGAATGTGTGGCTGTGGGTATATGCATGGGCCCCCGTTAGGCCTGTCTGTTTATGGGGTATGTGGAACATGCCTTGTTCCAGTCCTACTCAGGCCCTCACCCACAACTCTTTCTTTGGTACATCAATTACTTCTTTTGTGCCGCTTCATGCTCTCATCTGGTCCTGGAAAAAAATATTAATTTTGCTGCCAATTTCCATCCCTCCATCATTTCCACGTGGACCATCACTGCCACTTCATTTCCCTTCCTTGATCTCTCATTCTCAAATTCTGTTGATAGACTATCCACCAATATTCATTACAGGCCTACCAATTACCACAGCTACCTCGACAATAGCTCCTCACACGCAGCTTCCTGTAAGGACTCCAACACATTTTCTCAGTTCTTTCGCCTCCATTGCAAACATTCTGATGATGCCACTTTCCAAAACAGTTCCTCTGAGATGTCTTACTTCTACCGTAACCGAGGTTTTCCACCCACAGTAGTTGAGAGGGCCCTCAACCGTTTCCAGCCCATCTCCTGCGCATCCACCCTCACAACTTCCTCTCCCTCCAAGAATCATGGTAGGGTCCCCCTTGTCCTCACTTATCACCCATCCAGTCTCTGCATTCAAAGGATCATCCTCCGTCATTTCCGCCAACGCCAGCATGATGCCAGCCCCAAACACATCTTCCCTTTACCCGCCACCCCCAGCGGCTTTCCACAGGGATTGTTCCCTCTGGGAGACGGTGGTCCACTCCTCCACCACCCCCTTCACCACACGTCCATCCCACGGCACCTCCCCATTCACTTTCCCCCTCCTCACTGTCCAAGGACCCAATTCATGCTTTCAAGTGAAGCAGCATTTCACTTGCACTTCCCTCAACTTAGGCGAATGCATTCGCTGCTCTCAATGTGGTTTCCTCTACATTGGAGAGACCAAATGCAGACTAGGTGATGGTTTTGTGGAACACCTTCGGTCTGTCCTCAAGCATGACCCAGACCTCCCTGTCACTTGTCATTTCAACACACCACCCTGCTCTCATGCCCACATGTCTGTCCTTGGCCTGCTGCAATGTTTCAATAAAGCTCAACACAAATTGGAGGAATAGAATCTCATCTTCCGATTAGGCACTTTACAACCTTACAGACTTAATACTGAGTTCAACAGTTCAGATCATCAACTCTCTCCTCCATCCCCACCCTCTTTCCGATTCCCTTTTTCCAATAATTTATATATATTTTTTGCAAATATATTTTACATTTCCCTCTTATTTTTAAATTTATTTCGATCTATTTTTTTCATCTCCACCTTTTAGTACATTTCGATCCCTTGCCCCCACCATCACCAGGGCTATCTGTACCTTGCTCGTCCTGCTTTCAACCCTTAATATCCCCATTAGCATATCCTTTAGATAATATCACCACCGTCCACACCCCTTTGTCCTTTTGTCCATGAAATCGATGGCAGACTCTTGGACTCCACCTATCACTACTCCCCTATCGAGCTCTCCCTGTCCCACCCATCCCACACTACCAGCTTATATTTCATCTCATTTCTGTTCGTCTTAGTTCTGATGAAGAGTCATATGGACTCGAAACTGTATCATCAACTGTAAGGCTCTCTGGCAGACCTGCTGAGTTTTTCCATTTATTTTCGTTTTTGCTCTAGATTTTCGACATCTGCGGTATTTTGCTTTTGTCTCTGGCATTATGGGTTTTGGCATAATATGTTACAATGTAAAATGAATTGGTTAATGGACCAACAACACAGAGTAGGAAGAAAAGTAATATTTTCACCTTGTTAGGCTGTAATTAGTGGGAAGCCAGACGGATGAATACTTCGGTCTCAGATTTGTACATTCGATATTAATGGCTACGATGATGGAACTGAATTCGAAGTGTAGGATAAAGTTGTTTCCCACAGCAAGTGTTAATGTGCGACTGGAAAACAGCACCGCCACAGTGTGATGTAAAGAGTCACATAACAGTAGGCCAGGGACAGACAGCTTTGGACAGCGGATAGATATGAACTAGAAGTTTGTGATTAGAAAACTACATGGACATAGCTCTTAATCTGGGCTTCACTTGTGCTTATGTAGATAGTTACGTGTTACCAATAAACAGTGACTGTTCAGAAGTCTGAACCTTCTTCGTGAGACCAAAGGACAGAACACTTACAAATGGTGGCAACTCATGACCGAACGCAGAAATCAAGACAAGCTAGGGAAAGATGCCAAATCCGGAAAACTAATCGAACCTGACAATTCACCAAAACTGAACAGAACAGGTGGAGATCACTTCAGAGGAAACCCCATTGCAGAACTGGAGGCTCAAGGGCAGAAGAGAAATCCATTGTGCAGCTCAAGGACTCCAGCAGAGTACGTCGCGGGCATTGGGAAACGCCATCCAATACAGAGTCAAATAGCCGAGCCAGATCGCAAGGGTGAACAAGATAAATAATATTAAAAATCGGTACAAAGGCTGAACTGGTCTTTAAAAGTACTGAGGGAATTAATCAGGGCATCACCGCACCCAGTACGACTCCAGAGTCGGCGGCTTAGAACTGTTGAAAAAAAAATGTTTAACGCCTGAGTGAAGGCTGGATATAACCTTTGATCAGGTGAACTCCCTCGGAAATCGTCAGGGAGGCCCAAACATTCGATTCAAAGACTTGCTGCTAAGAAAATAGATCAATTTGAGGTCGGGTCGCGATCGCCGCGGGAGCCCGCCAAAACCAGAAAAGCGTGGGAAGAAGTGGGGGAATAGACGGTTATTTCAGAGCCATCTTTAAAACTACAACAACAATTAAATCTGTATTCCACTCTGCTGGAAAGAAAAACAGCCATGGATACTAAACCAGTGCTAGCAGATCAATCTGCACTGATCCAAGGTTTAGATCAGGCCCAGAATTGTTCGTTTGGCAGACATTTTTTTTAAAGACATACGATAATTTTAGGGTTAAATAAGGGAACAGAGGCTGAAGGAGTGAACACGCTATTTTAGTCAGAAGGTCCCATAACCGATTATGTCATTGTGAGCCAAGAAATAAATGAATCTTCAGGCAAATTTGAAGATGTTATGAAATCCTTATATACCTATTTAAATTTAAGACGTATTAAAATATTAGGGTCAGGAAAGTTAAACATCTACAACAAACTGGATAGTGCTGTGAATTCCTGGGCCAGGTGGTGTCCGATAATGAACCACAATTCATTAGTGAAGGCTTAACTTAATTCGTCATCCATTACGGATTTCAACAACTTACCTGCTCCGCAAAGCTTCCACAATCTAATGGTGAGGCGGAAAGAAGCGCCACGCCAGTAAAATCCCTTTTGAAATATAGAAAATATATCCCATAGGTGCTTTTAACATAGAGGTCCAGCAGCGAACCAGGCATGAGCTCACCAGTGTCCCATATAATAATTTCAATAGTTTCTATTACCAAATTGACATTTTCTACATTACCTCACATTGCATTCCATCTGCCATGTTCTTTCCTGCATAATCAACCCATCCATCTTGCTCTTCAACATCTCTGCATTTGGGTAAAGTCGTGGTACATTCCCACGATATGGAAAGGATAGTCAGCCAAAACCAAAAGGTTTCGCTGATGAAATATGTATATAGGAAGATGAAGGAAGATTAATGCCGTCAGATTTTCTTTTATTCGTTCAAGGGTTGTGCCTTCGCTGGCTGGGCTAACATATATTGCTCATCGTAATTGTTCTGGAGAAGTTGACGGTGTGCTGCTTTCGTGAACCGATGCTCTTCCTGTGGTGTAGGTGCAGAGAGGGAATTCCAGGACATTGACCACGCCACAGTCAAGGAATGGCGATATATTTCCAAGTTAAGATGGTTAGTGACTTAGAAGGGAACGTCCAGTTGTTGGTTTTCCCATCTGTCTGCTGCCCTTATCCTTCTAAACTGTAGTGGTCGTGGGTAAGAAAGGTGTTGCGGAAGAAGCCTTGGTGAGTTTATGAAGTACATCTTCTTGATTTTAAACATTATGCTGCTGCCACACGTCAGACATGGAGGGAATGAATACGTGTGCATGCTGTGCCAATCCAGGGTCCTGCTTTGACCTATACAGTGTCAAAAGTCGTGCGTTTTGTGCAAGATGCTCCAATGCGGGCAAATGAGGAGTATGTCATCACACTCTTGACTTGTGCCTTGTAGATATTGGACAGGTTCTCAGGAATCAGGAGGTGAGTTACTCGTCGCGGGGTCCGCAGCCTCTGACCTGCTCTTGCAGCCACAACATTAACATAGATAGTCCAGTTCAGTTTCTGGTCAATGTTTATACCCAGAAGGTTGATTAATGTGATTCAGTGCTGGTAATGCCGTCAGACTTTAAGGGACGATGGTTAGATTTTCTTTTGTTGGAGATGGGCATTGCCTGTCCCTTGTGGGCTGCAAATTGTACTTGCCACTTTCAGCCCAAGCCTGGGTATTCTCCTGGTTTTGCTGGATTTGGACATGGACTGATTCGGTATCCGAGGTATCACGAACGGTGCAGAACATTGTGCAATCATGAGCGAACCTCCTCATGTCTGACCTTACGATGGACGGAAGATCATTGATGAAGCAACTGATGATGGTTCAGCCATGGCACGACACGGAGGACATAACGCTGCAAGTGAGAACCTTGGAAAAAAGTGACAGTTCATAGGGGAAGTGAAACATAAATACAGGCAAAGAAAGAGCGACTGTGAGAATAGATTAACAGCAACATTTTGCTCTATAGACATAAATATAAAAGGTTGCCAAAGGAGGAACGGACCGATTAGGGACTAAAATGTCGTTTCACGCCTGGAACCAGAGGACTTACATTGTGTTTACCAAGAAAGAAAAATATTGCCAAAGGCAGAGCGAAACACGAGGCATTTGTGACATTGAATGTTGAAAGCGGAAGCACTAGAAACCTGATTGTATTGAAATGTTGATAAATTGCCTGCATTGGCTCAGGGACAAGGTATTGAGGAGAGTAAGTGTGAAAATTGCTGAGAGCATTGGCCGCAAATTTCCAATCCTGCTTACCTATCATGGTCGGTGCTAGAGGATTGTAGAATTATAAATGTTATACCATTGTTCACAGAATGGATTCAATGATCATTTAGTAAACCACATACAAACCAACTTAACTTCGAATGGGAGAGGAGCGTTTGAAACGATATCCAGATTTACTATACTCCGTGCATTCATATACTTACCCCGAATATACCTCTTAATATACTGTTCTCTTTTGATATATATTACCCCCAGTATATTTCGCAACCTGCTATTTTACTCTAAAATTTATTTCTTGGATCCCGCACTCTTGCTGAGTTACTTTGAAAGCCTCCTAGCAGCGCTAAGTAAACTGCTCACAGGAACTCAGTCCCATCCCTGTTCAGGTGCAAACCATGCGGCTTGCAAAGGTGTCATTGCCCCAGAGCCAGTCGCAGGAGCCCAAGAATCTAAAACTCTCCCTCCTTCACGATCTTTCCAGCCACACATTCATCTGCATTTTCCTGCTATCTCTCCACTCACTGGCAAGTGGCCCTGCGAGCAATCTGGATATTTCTGGAGCAGAGGCCCTGCTTCATAATTCACTCCACAGCTCCCTAACTTCTGATTGCAGCACCGCACCCCACTTCCTATCCAAGTCATTGTTACCAATGTGGGTCACGATTTCTGGCTGACCACCCTCCCCTAGAATTATACTTGTCTGTTTCCCTTAAACAGTGATTCCCTATCACAATAGCTTTTCCTTTCTTATCCACACCCCACCACCCCGCCCCCACCCTGTAGAGCCTAACCGCTCATGGTGTACAAACGTTGCTCTGAATGCACTTATCTGAGGGATCAACGCCCTCACCAGCTTCCAATAAGGAAAATCAATTTGTGAGCGAGACCTCAGGGTACTTCTCCACTACCTGGTAACTTCTCTTGGACTTCGTGGTGGTCACCCTTTCCCTCTCTGTCTCCAGGTCTTCAGCACGTGGTATGATCACTGGTGTGAAATTCAACGAGAAAGTTTCAAAGCCTTATTAATACTGGTCACATTAATTAACTAAAAAAAATCTCCCATCAGTGGTTGTTGGCATACAGTTTTATTTAGCTGAGCAGTGATTGCCAGGACGCACGTCGTCTGTGGGATTTAAAAGTTGAAAAACATAGAGGTGTTACCTTTGAGGTACAAGTAAATAGGGTCGAAGTAACATTTGCATTTTTAGATACTTTGGAAATTCTTTCGAATATCAAAATGGAGTCAGAGGTACCATGACATATGTTTGCATTTTGCAGGAGTTCCTTGCGTGAATATTATTGGGGATGATATAGATTATTGACTCGAATGCAACGATAAGATACGGCCATAAAACACACACATATGTGTATATATATATATATATATTTATATATATATATATATATATATGTGTGTGTGTGTTCGGAAGGATTTGAGTTTCAAAGAGTCGTGAGAACAATAAAATCTGAGTTGAAAGGAGAAAAAAGTTTTATTTGCGTCACTACGGAGAACTTCAGATGGAGATAACTGGAGCTGTCTGAGCTTTTGAGCTATGGCTGGAGCTCTAGGCTTGGAGAGGATTCCATGTGCACCAACCATCCAGTCAACCCTTAAATGCCTGGGGCTTCAACAAACAGTTATATTGTGAATTGATTCCATCACAGTGTGGAAACGAGTGGATGTTATTTGGCTTGCTTTTCTTGAACCTACAGGAATGTTCCTTGTCTAGTATTGCTGGCTCTATTGTAGTTAACATCAAAAAGGGAATGTTGCATGGTGGTGGTTTCTTGTGGGTTTGGCCAAGTAGAGAGTATGTTAGAGATCTTTTTTTTTAAGTTTAACTTTAATTTTCTAACTTAAATCTTGTGCGTTAAAGATCTTTTTAGTCTCCTTAATAAAATCTATTCCTTTTTTAATTTTACAAATAGCACAAAATTGTTTAGGTGTAGCATTTACATTTTTAGATACATTGGGAATTCTTTTGAATATCAAAGGGGAGTCAGAGGTACCTTGACACATGTTTGCATCTTGCAGGACTCCCTTAATGCTGAGTTTGGTAAGTCTTCATCTTGTTTTCAGAATACGAAAATTGGCCAAAAAAAACTAAGGCTTCCTCTGGGATTTGGTTTGTGCAGTAATTAACACTGGCTATGCCATAACAGGGCGATGCACTCAAATCCCATTAATACCTTCTCTAGAATTAATAGTATTTCTGTTATATCCTTTATTCCACTGTTAGGATTTAGTCAATAATTTCCAAATGTTAGAGTGTCTCTCTCAGTAGTGCATTAATGCACTCTGGGGTGCAGCTGCCCTCTTCAACTGCAAACACTATTTTAGCTAATTATAATAGATTATTCGGGACTATTCATGAATGAATTCAGTTAGTAAAGTATCTAAGACTTATTATCTAATACGAACTGTACAACAAGTCAATTAGCCTGTACTTCAAAATTATGCAACATTTTAAAAGAACCTATATTAATGAAAACTTTCCATTTAAAGCAGCTCCTCCAACCGATACAGGCCCTCCAACTGATACAGACCCTACATCCTGCAGAATGCTGAAACTGATACAGAGCATCCGAATGATGCAATCACGCCACTCAATAAAGTCCCACCAACCAATACACCCTCCCCAAGTGATAATAACCCTACAAACAATACAGACTCTCCAACAGGTTCAGGCACCTCAATGAGACAGCGCTTTCTCTGAGACAGAATCTGCAACTGATGCAGTGTTCCTATCTGATAGAGCTACTGACCACCCAAAAAATCTATCAATAATTGTATTGAATATACTTAATATCTGATCATCCAAAATTCTTTGGGGTAAAGAATTCCAAATTTCAGTATCCTCTGTGTGAAGAAATGTTCCACCATCTCAGTATGAATTTGCTGATCCCTTATCCTGAGATTGTGACTCCATGCTCTGGACTTTCCAGCACAGATGGTAACAGCCTCTCAGCATCCACTCTGTCTAATCCTGCACAAATATTACATGTTTCAATGAGACCTCCGCAAGCCTTCTAAATCTCATTGTGTAAACACCCGGTTTAGTCACTCCCTTATCATCAGATAACATTGTCATCCCCGGAATCAATCTATTGCAACCGTCATTGCATCCCCTGGAATCGATGTGTGTCTTTCCTTAGGTTCAGAGAATGAAATTGTTCACAGTCGACGAAGAATATCTCAAAGATTGAGTGTGGAGAGAAAAGCAACATGACTGATTCAAACAGGTTCATGCCCCGCTTCTCAACACAAATTTTTGTTTACAAATGTCAACTTTTCAAACAGAACACATACCAATACTTCCCCATCCCATTTCCTTTGCTGCAGTCGAAGGAATGAGAGATGTGGTTAGGAAGTATTGGGTTCATGTGGAGAAAGAGGTAGAGTGGGGACAGATAATCATGGTAACTCTGACCTTGACTCTTTAGGAAAATAAATCCCTCCCCTTCATCCCTGAGGTCTCTCAGCTGATGTCCATACGGTGAAAGTCATTGGCCCTACAGCCAGCGTTACAGTTGGGGCACTTGCGCTGCCACATGCCGTCACTGTTCCTTGTTTCAATTGATGCAGAAGATGTAATAACACTTGGTCAGCATGTTGTCCCTACTCATGTTTTAGCAAAGACAAGCCTCAGAGGGAGAAACACAAAGGCTGAGATTTCCCAGGCAGCTTTGCATCAACTCGAAACAAAGTCAACACTGACCAATATGCAAATGTAGCTCCAACCACCAAACAGGGAAATTATCTATAAAACCCATGCAATACCAGGAAAAAATGTCACATGGGGACCCGAGTCCAATTCAAACTTCTTAAAAATGGAGAGTTCAACTTGAGAGCATTAGCATCCCTCATCTCTCCCCCACATTGGATAATATAAGCCCCCAGAACTCCAGTACAAAGATATTAGACAGATCCTGGTCGATTGTACATCTTTTCCCTTCCAGAAAACAAAGTCCAATTTATAATCCATGATGAATGTTGATGCAAGAAATTCACCAGCGATTCAGCATTAAAAATGGGTTGGTCTCTTCTCGCACCGCTTCGATGCCAGAATATGGGTCGGTGTAGAACTCCATCCCATTCGCTCGAATATTGATTGTATGGTGTTGGTTCCCGAGTGGTAGTGTCACTGGAATAGTAACCCAAGGGCCCACACTAATGCTCTGGGTGCATGCATTGAAATTTCACTTTAGCGATTTGTTGAAATTAAATTCAATACATTCTTAAATTTGGAATTGAAAACTAACCTTAATAATAGTGATAGGAAGCTAATATGCATGGCCTTAAAAACCCATAATGATGAACGAATTTTCGGGCAGTGAATTTTTCATCCTTATCTGGCCTGGTCTACAATAAACTCACGTTGCACTGTGATGAGGAAGACTGTTAACTCTCTTCTGAATTTGTTTGCCAAAGCACCCCGTGCCACCCAGCAGCTGCAAGGTTGCATTTATAACAGCTCTGTGCGTGTCCTTACACCAATTAGGCTGAAATGGGTGAAGAAGATGGTTCATCGGCAAAATCTCCAGGGCACTAAGAGATAAACAATGAAGTCAGCCCTTGCCAGTAACATCTACACGATATGAAATAATAATAATAATATCCATAATAATAATTATTATTATTGTAATGATGGTTATAATAATATTATTAATAATGATAATAATCATAATAATAATAACAATAATAATAAAGCAGCAGAAAGATGGACCCAGCCGGATTTTTGCACTCTGCATAGGCCTAGCTCGCATCATTCTCAGATATAGACCAATGAGAATTTCATCCTCCAGGGTATGGATTGAAAGAATAACCCAAACGCTGAGATACTGATTAATACAACTCTTTGTAAAATGCTACAATCCTATTCCACTCATTCCTGAAATATCAATTCCATCATCCCCACAGTGCACTCCTACCCAGCTTGAAATTGTATCAATCATGCCAATCCCCATCAGCTATTTGCCCCTCCTCTCCCCAATAATCACCACTCTTGCACACGCCATACCTCATTTAAACTCCTGCATTGCCTCGTCCCCATGACAATTGTCTCAACAGCCGATCACTTGCCATCTCCAGCATCGTCCTCCAAAATTACCATCAAAAAATTCCCAAATATCCCTCCACTTCCAGAATTTCCCCTCCTCATTCCTCATTCCTGGTTTACCTCTCCTCATTCTCCCTTCCCATTCCAAGAATAGCTTAACTCTATTCTTTACCACAAGCCACCTGCCTCTGCCATTGCCTCTCCCCATTGCTCTTCAACTGTTGCCCCCCTCAACTTCCCCATACGTCCCTTCCCATTCCTCCTCTGCTTTCCAACTTCCCCAGTCACCACCTTGCTCCTTTCCCATTTTCCTATTTCCATTCGCCTTTCAACATTAGCCATTTATTTCATCCATTGATGTGAAGTGGGTGTCGCAAGCTGGGCCATTTGTTGCCGATCCCTAATTGCCCTTGAGAAGGTGGTGGTGAGTTGCCTTCTTGGAACATTGCAGTCCATGTGGTATAGGTGCACTTAGAATGCTTTTAGGAAGGGAGTTACAGTATTTGGAATCAGCGACAGTGAAAGATGTCGATTTTTTTCAAAGACAGAATTGTGAATGGCTTGGAGGGGAACGTCCAGGCCCTGTCTCTCCCCATGTGTCTGCTGCTCTTGTCTTTCTTTAAAGTGGGCGTGAATTTTGAACGTGCTGTGTAAGGAAGTTTGGTGAGTTCTTTTAATGCATTTTGTAGATGGTACACACTGCCGTCACTGTTCATGGGTGGTGGAGCGAGTGAATGTTTGCAGATGTTGTGTCAATCAAGTGAGCTGCCTTGTGCTGAATGGTGTAAAGATTCCTGAATGTTTTTGGAGCTGCACTCAACCAGGCAATTTATTACTATTCCAACACGCTCCTGGCGTTTGCCTTGTACACAGTGGACAGGCTTGGGAGTCAGAAAGTGTGTTACCTGCCAAGAAGGAAAAGGGAAGAAGACACTTGGGAACACCACCAACTGAAGTTCCCCTCCAAGTCACTCACCACCGTTATTGGAATTATATCACTGTGCTTCACTGTCACTGGGTCAAGTTCCTGGGACTCCCTCCCTAACTGCACTTTTGGTGTACCTACAGCACATCGACTACAGCCATTCAAGAAGGCAGCCACCACCAACTTCTCAAGGGTATTTTGGGATGGGCCATTTGCTTTGCCCTAGTCAAGGGCGCATGCATAATGGAAATGTTTTTTTTTTAAACGTGGGGAATATTCCAGTGTTGTAGTTGTAACGGAAAAGCTTGACTACAGGCAAGGAAACTTCTGCAGCACATATCTTCAATACAATACTGGAAGATTTCCAGGCTCATAGCCTTTGACTTTGTAGTATTTTTTTTTCCCTGTCACCATTCGCCCTTCTCCCCAACCCCCTCCACAATGACATTTCACCTATTGCCCTATTCCCCCACTACGTATCCCCATGCTCCATTCACATTCCCCATCCACACCCCGATCCAACCCTCCCCACTTACCATCCCAGATCATCCATCCTCCATGCCTCTCCCCTTTCGCCCGTTCATATTAACTATTCTTCAATTCCACATCACCAAATCCCCTTCCCGTTTTCCGTCTCCTGTTCTCCATTCCCCTTCTCCTGTTTCCCCTTTTGCTGCCTTATTCCCTCTCCCGATTCCCCCCTCCACAATTCTTCCCTTACTATCAACCTTGCCACTTGCATGGTCTTCATGGCAATACATTTTTCGTTCAGGATTATACATGTCTTGATGTTGATATATAGATGGTGAGACCACCCCTTGGCCTGTGCGTAGTTAAGTAATGATATGCTTGCTACAGAGGGAGTGCTACAGAGGTTGAACAAGACTTACTCCTGCGTTGACCGAAATGTCTGAGAAGCAGAGATTGGGGAGACTGCACCTCTGTTTTTTGTAGTACTGAAGGATAAGTGATGATCTAATTTAAAGATATAAACTTGTTGCATGGCTCAACAGGGTCAATGCTGGAAGGTTTCCTCGCATAGTTTGGACTTTGGAACAGAGGACACCAGGGCAGAATGAAGGTAGGCCATTTAGGTCGGAGGTGAAGATAAAGTTCATCACTCAAAGGGTCGTAATTGTTATCAATTCTCTACGGAAGAGGTCTGAGAAACTCACTCATTGAGTATATTCACAACAAAACCAGATGGGTTTCTATGATGATTTGAGGGGAAACTTGCGTTCAGGTGGAAGACCAATGATGCCCTAAATTAATGTAAGCGTATTCTCGAATGGCCTAATTTTCTACTCCTGCCCCTACATCCGATGAACCTGTGTTCTTATGTCAATCCACATTCACCCCAACTTAAGGAACCACCCCCAACCCCATCGCCTTTATTTACTTTAAAATTATTATTTTTTCATTGATGTGGGCCTTATTACCTGGCAGTTGTTGCTCATCAGTTATTGCACCTGAACTGAATGCTTGATTAGGCTATTTCAGACAGCAGTTAGGAGTCAACCACGTTACTGTGGGTATGCAGTCACATGTAGGCCAGGCCAGGAATGGATAGCATGTTCACCCAAGGGATATTAGTGATCCAGATATTTTTTTAAAAACAAGTGGTGATAGATTCTTGGTTACCTTTCCTGACAGGATCTTTCAATTGAATGTTTTATCAAACACAGTTAAAATTCCATGAACTGTCAGATTGGGAGTTGAGACAGAATCCCCTAAACAATACCCTGTCTTCTGGATCAATGGATCAGTGACGTTACCAGTGGACAACCCTCTCTCTCACCTGCCACATCTCCCATCCCCCCTCTACACCCTGCAACTCCATTGTCACACCCAGCAAAGGACACATGCCATACATGATTCACTACAGTCACAATAGTCAGGCTTGGGGAGGTGGTGGTGAGCAGCAGTGGGTAAGCCGATCTTCTGCGTGAAATGGCGAACGCCTACGTATTACTCACCCTACCAGATCGCAACAGCCATGCAGCACTTGAGCCACTGGATTCGGATGTGCCACAACAAGCTGCAATAGCTCACCACATCCACCAGCACCCCCTGGCACGTTTCGTCATTTGGTGGGGACCGCCTCCTCTCATCCTACTAACCAGAATGTTCTACCATACTTCTGCCTCCTTTTCCTCGAGGAGGGCAGCAAGGCAGTCATCCGGGAACCGAGGGCCCCTGCCTTCCGGCATGACTTGTCCTGTTACCCTAGCCTCCAGCATCGCCTGCTCCACTGGCATACACTTCGGACTGGCCTGTTCATCAGGAACCCAGTGGTGAGCCCGTCAACTTGCCATTGTGAGCAGACTTGCCCAGGCTGTCATAACGTCATTCAAACAGGCCAACAAATTGCCATTGGACACGGTGGCTAGTGTGCTTCCGCCGCTGCCCGCCAATTCCTGCTATTCTCGGGAGTCGCGCACGGCCTTTATTAGCCAGCCCACATCAAATGATGACACAGACCCCATGGCGGGCAGCAAGTGGATCTGTGAAGGCCAGGGCCTGTTCCTGCTCCAGCCTCCACGCACCAACCATAACATTCATCCAGCAAAAAGGCCGCTCACTATCACCTTCTCAAGGGCATCTAGAGATGGATAATAAATGCTTACCAAGCAACCGAAGCCCTCATTCCGTGAATGAATATTTATATTTTTAAGAAATATCAGAGACAGATATTGCGAAGAGGGTAGATGCCAATAATTAGGAGAAAAGTAAATGAAATGTTCTGTTTCATCCACAAAAACAGCATAACTCGGGCCCATGCAACCTCCCATTTCAGCAATGTCTGAGTGTTGTCCACACTCTTATGCTTTAAAATTGGATCGCTGTAAAGGAATGCGGCTCATGATTTGCGAAGGTATTCATTCCCTGTTAAGAGCCCAAGAGGAAGAGGATTCATGGCCTAATGGAGAATAAATGAATCTGAACTAATCAATTCTTTTTGGGTTCCTAAGAATGTGCCAGCAGGAAATGGTGGAGGGGAGGTGGCTGGGAAACGGTCTCAGTGTGTTTGACAGGCATGACTCCACTGAACATTAATCGAAGGTTACCTCAGGTCTACTGGATTTTGAAGCAGAATGGCACAGGATGGCATTGTCAGAATTGAAACTGGACTTGTGGAGCACAATTGAGTGGTCAGAAGGGAAGGATTCACTCGTGTTGTGGGAAGGTCGGAGTAGAAAGAAGCAGTGCATGTAGATTCAGACCCTGAAGAAGAGAGAACGCTCGCTGAGGGGAGGAAGAATCTTCCAAATGAACGTGAATACCTCTATATGCTGAACTTCAATATATTTAATGCGGATTTTGGACAATGTATTTTGACAGAATGTAAGAGAATTGTTTTTTTTAATTGCATTCAGAAATGTTTAAAATAAATATAGCGAGAGACATCATGGGGCATTATTATCAGCTCATTACTAAACATCAGAGCATCATGAAAATACTGGAAGGTAGATATTGTTATTCCTGTAATTTGAATAGAAGATAGAACACGTCCAAAAGGCCGTGGAGCAGTAAACACAACGCAACTGGCAAAGAACAAGTGGAATCTGAAATATAAAGGAAAAAACATCTCGAATCATAGAATATAATAAAGGTTTGTCAGCACATATTGCAAAAGCAAGATTATAAATGGCATATTTTATTCGATTATTAGAAAGAAGCTAATGGATGCGAAGCACTGTAAGTTTCTAAACGTGTTCAACAAGGTAAACAATAACAGATTAATGACTATTGTCAGAGTAAGTTGAGTTAGGGGACAAGCAGCAGAACTGACAGCAAGCTGGGTACAGAAACCGAAAACAGAGACGTAGATTAAAGGGATTGGTTCAGATTCGTGGTAGGTGGTCGTGGTGTTCCACAAGGATCAGCGCTGGGATCACTGTCCTTCAACATTTGCATAAATAATATGGAGTCGGTAAGCTGGAAGATAAAATCAAAATTCACGGGCAAATGCACAGTGAGAGGGCACTGAATACAGAGGAAGAATACAACAAAATGTCTGAACAGACAATTAATAATAATTAGCAAACTTCTACAATGGGCATTTCAATGAAAAGTTAAATTCAATATAGTTATGTGTCAGGTATTGCACTTTGATCGGAATAATCAGTTTCCCAAATGCTACTTCGAAAATAACCGTCTGATTGAGATCGACGGCTTTAGGGATAGATGGGAGAAGTTTGGGCTATAAAAACTATTTAAAAAATCCATTAAAAAGGTGGTTATTTTCAGGAGGAATGAATTTAAAAAAAGAGCTAAGATTCATTAATGCAGAAAATTGTCTATAAAAGCTGAGCTTAATGTTGACAGTGCGTTATCTCTATCACTAAAAGGAGGTTGATACACTGCAGAAAATGGGATTATTATAACCAGAATGATTTGAGAATTGAAGAATTTGAACTATTTATTTCATTATTATCTCACAATTCTGTCGAAAGTTCAAAATAATGGGCTCCAATTATATGACATCCGGGGTTTACCTGCGCTACATCGACTGCAGAAGTCCAAGCCACCGGCTCATCTCACCTTCTCAAGGACATATTGGGATGGTTAATAATTATGAAGCCAGCGAAGCCCGCGACACTTGAAAGATAAATTTTTAAAAACTGAACATTCAGCATTCGTAACGCACAGATTCGCACGACCATTTGGGGGGAAGGGGAATAATCAACAGTGCAATACGTAGCTTGTTTCTGACGTGCATATAGTAATAAGCCAATACACGCAAAGCTGCAACAGTGCAACTGGCATGTTTAAATGACAACAACTAGGCGATAGCTCTTTATCTTGGAGCATGTCAAAAAAAGCAGAGAAATAGCAAAACATTTCATTTTATAAGCCCATTACAAAACACGTTCAACCAACAGCAAAACTCTTCCTGTTTTCAATCCACTACATTGGCAAAGAACAGGGGCAGCTGCATGGAATGCAGGGATCGCTCACCAAAAAAAAACATGAGTTCAAAATAGATGTCCTTTTTTTCCATTTCTGTTAGTAACTCAGGCCCAGTACAATTCTAGGCTGCCAGATATTCCTTGTAATGCAGATCACTGGAGGTTGTTATGAGACTCCAGTTAGTTAACCTCAATTAGCAGAATCCTACACTGTCAGATAAACCTCGTAATAAGTGGCCACTGGCATCAGGTAGTCCGTTCTGGTTAGTGATCCACCCTCATTGTGATTTTACTGTCACCCCGACTAATAACCTTCCTTCAGAGAATATGCCGTCAATGAGGTCCCCTTCAACTTGAGACGATATTTCACTAAATGCAATATGTTGATAATTCAGAGAGCCTGTGGGTTACAAAAAGTGGTTTACTATCAATTGAGAAAATATAGTGAAACATTAGGAATAATTCAAGACATTTGACTTAAGCAAATGTTATCAGTTATTGCGCCTCTGTCTATCCATGACCGCTTGATCAACATGTGACATTTTCAATCAGAGCGTAAAACCACAGATCAGCTCATACACAGATTAACACAACGTCAATGGTTATAGTCACGTACCCGGAACACATATAACAACAAGGATAATGAAATACAGATTAAGAAGACTGAGAAATGCGTCAAATATTTTCAGTACGAAGTGATGTCCCTTCGAGCTTCAGGAAATTTCTCTCGATTAACCGAGAGGCCAAATATTTCCAAAGCCTTTCCCTTATGCCATGTGGGATCACCTGGGGGATATTGATGTTACAACATTATTGGAACATTGTTTTTGTATTTGAACAGACAGATTACTACATCGAGCTCAATCCATGTTGCTTTTTTGTGAGAATGAATTGGAATGTACTGGATTGAGCATTACCGATCACATTAATTTACTAATAAAAATCGAAAAAGTATTCTTGCGCCAAAGTTGTTGTCACCTCACACACTGTCAGTCCCATATCTAGATTTTATTTTATTTCATTGATGTCTTTCACTCGTCAGTGACCATTCCGCAATTAAATCCTAATTGTTAGAATGCTTCCTTTGGGGTTGTTGTACTGCATTCTGAGATGTAGTTGGCCGCTTCAACAGACAGTGAGAATTCGGTTTAGTAGTTAAAATGGGTTATTTGTAATTATACTTTACAGCAGTCAACTAATACTGTAACAGAAAATAATGAAACACAACGGAAATATGCAAGACATCAATTTAATACAACAAAAAAGAATGAATTAATTGAAACCAATTCCTAGCTTTTAGTCATCCCAAACAATACCTTCGCTCAAACTGATAGAGACCATCAAATTGACACAGATGCTCCAATGGAAGAAACCACTCAAAGTAGCCAAAGCCCTCCGACTCATACGGAGCCTCTAACTAGTACACACCCTCCAACCTGCCCGATCAGTATAGACCTGCAAACGGTAAATACGCTCCGAACGACTTAGACACTTCAACTGATGCAAATGATAATTGATGTAGATAATCTAACGAAAACAGTTCTTAAAAACGCATCCATAGGCTGTAGGCGACTCTCGCTAGGCCAGCATTTATCGTCCATCCCGAACTTGCCTTCAGATGGTGGGGTTGCCTCCTCCCTGCAGTAGTTGTGGTGTAGATACACCCACAGTGCTGCTCGGAGGAGAGTTCCACTATTTTGACCCAGCGAAAGTGAAGGAACGGTAATATATTTCCAAGTTGGGATGGTGAGTGACTTGATTCTGAATCCAATACAGACATTCCAACCGATAAAGACCATCCATCGGGAAAATATCTTGCAAACTTTACTGTCCCTTCAAGCTACACAAACTATCCAACAGGCACAGTCTCCCAAACTGTTGCAGCCACATCGAGTAAAACAGCACTCCCAAATCATGCAAGAAGTCAAATAATAAATCACGTCAAATAAATAAAGTCCTGCGACTAGTCCTGGAAGTAGAAAAGCATAGGAATAAGTTGATGAGTTGGCCAGATGGGTGATCACAACAATCGGCAATAGTTTCATGGGCATCTTTACTGAGAAAAGCTTTTTATTTCAGATTATATTCAAATGAAATTAAAGGCTTGAATTCAAATCCCGCCTCCTGCCTGACATTTGAAGCTTTGCACATCTGTTTCATATACTTTGTTCAGTTTGAGCTCGCTGAAACACTGTCAGTATTTCTCATTCTACCTCTTTCTTATACCCTCCCTGTCTCCTTTCTTCTCCCTCTGTATCTTTCTCATCTTCTTGAATGATATTTCTCAATTCTCCTCTCTTACACAGTGCCTCTGTTCCTCACCTTCATTATTTCTACCTCTGCCCTTTTCTCACACGCTGAATCTTTATCCCTCTCTCTCACACCTTTCAATCTATGGTTGAATTTTAGGCTCTCATTGGCCTTGTGCCCCATGGAGTGTAGGGAATAACAACATGGCATGAAGGTCAAAAACCACGATCCTGACTAAACGAAAGCGCAGCAGGGTCATCTGGTTGTGTCAGCCATAGTGGACGTCCAATCAGTTGGATGTTAATGGGATGTAAATTAAGGCCGATAGGAATCATCCCTCGGCACCAGATTTACCGTTATGCCAGCTGGAAAACCCAGCGATCCAGAATGCACCTTGAAAAGTGTGATGTGCAGACGTTGGTACGTATCTTTAGCAGCGTTTTCATATCGCATGCATCTGACATTCACCTGGACATTGCCCAACTTACTCTCTGCTCCACCCTTCCTCACTCCTGCCTCCGAACTCCTTTTTTCCTCCAGGAGTTGCGGAGCCCAACATTTTCTACACCCTGGAGGAACATGTGCATTGCATGTTGGGTGGATTTTCATTAACATGTGCTCATCACGAAGCAGCTCATGGAAAATGGGTGCTTTCCATTAATGACTAGGGCCTGCTTCGTTAAATGACGTCCTTGGCCATAGGCTACAACGGATGATTTGTTGTTGGGGGGAAAGGAATGTCCACCTGTCATCGGAGTTGAAGTTTTACCGGGGAGCGATAGAGGGAGATGATGGTCAAGCTTTGGCTGGGAAAGAAATGTGGGCCAGGTGGGAGTGAGATTTCGAGGTACAAAATGACGTTGTAATTGAAGGGTGAGGTTGACACCAATGGTTTCTGGGGTGACGATGGGAGGACAGAGCAGAACTATCGAGGGGTCCGATTGGTGGGGTGCACTAAGGGGCAGGAGAGTGTAACAGGTGTGAATCCAGCAAATGTGGAGGAGTAAGGAAGATAGATTGGACGGGGAAGAAATTCCTGGTAAGTAGAACAGCAACAACGCCATGGTGAGGAAGGAATTCAGGGGAGAGCAGGAGCTTGGAGGGAAAAAGGAGTTCGGAGGCAGGATCGAGTAAGGGTGGAGGAGAGAGTAAAGGTGGAGGAAAGAGTAAATGGGGCAATGCTCAGGTGAACTTGAAACGTCTGGGGGTTGGGGGGTGCGATTGGAGTACTGTGTAGTCAATTACTTTCCCCTGCGGAAAGAACCGAGTGTGGACCTGTTTGGAGTGAGTGCTGAGAATGAGAGGGGGAAGACGAAGCTTGAAGTGTGTGAGGCTGAGGGGGTGATGGTGATCGTTGAAGGGACAGACGGGGTCTTTGGCGAGGACTCAGTTGCAGGAAGGCTCCCTGGGTGCGGGCAGGAGGAGACCATGTAGCTCAAAGTGGGTGGGGGTGGGCAGTGCCTTTAATAGGCTATGGCAAAACGGGGCAATTGCATGGGCCCTGCACTTTGGGAGAATTGTCCAATATTTCTGAGGCTATTCACACTGAAGAAGGAAAATGTGATCTAAGAAATTGGCCAGATTTATTCGGCAAGATAATAGACATTTTAATGGAGGGAAGTCCAGTGGAAATAACTGCTGCCGAATATGTCTTTACAAAGAATGGCGAGAAGCAAAACATTTCAGAAGACTTATTCACACCGAGAAAGCCAAATGGAGAAAGGGTTGAACGAAATTCTCTTCTTGTACTCGAAGAAAACATTTTCTGGAGTTGTACATTAAGTTTACAATATATTGATAGCTTTCCTAATAGGTGACAGCTTTTTCATCTGCTGCACATTGTGCGACTCAATTGTTTGACTCAGTAAAGGAAGGCTGTAGTGGCTGGAAAGATTTAACTAACAGATGGCAATCTCATGTATTATCTAAGGAGCATATTCAAAAATCACCGAAGTGGGTTGAAATAAAACAAATATTCTGTGCAATGAGGACAATAGATTTTTACGCACAAAAAGAAATGAAGGAGAAGAAACACGTCCAATCACTTTTTAAGCATATTACTGCAGCTGTGTAGTGCCTAGCTGAACATAATTCAGTATTGCGCTGAGAAAGGGTTTTATGAATATAACAATGGGCACTTTCAGGGATTAATTGACATGATAGTTAAATTCGATCCTACGATGCAAGAACATCTCTGGCGCATCAAAAACAAAGAACTCCATGGCCATTATCTTGGGCCTTGAATTCAAATTGTGCTAATCATGATGATGGCATTCCAGGTGAGAAATAGATTATTGAAATGAAGGAGAATGCAAAATGATTTGCAGTGATTCTTGACGGCACTCCTGTCCTTAGTCACCAAGAGCAGATCTCCCTTGTGCTTCTTACATGATCTCTGAAGAAGCGAAGCTAAGGGAGAATTTTATTGGCTTTCTTCTTCTTCAAGACAAAAGTAGACTAGGACTGTCCAATTCTCTCAGAGCTGAGATGGATTGACTTGGCCTCCATATTAATGATTTAATGGGACAGCGATCCGACAATGGGTCAAGTGTGAAGGGTCAGAAATAAGCCATACAGGCGTGTACCCTTCACATCAACTCACGGAGCCTTTTTCTCTCCAAGAAACTGCCAAAAATTAAACATGCCATTGGGAGATATGACATTGCACAGTTCTGAAGCCACGACATTTTCTGGAGTTGTACATTAAGTTTACAATATATTGGTAGCTTTCCTAATAGGTGACAGCGGAAGCTCCCTCTCTAAATCTAGAGCCGTTGTCAGATGTTAGGTGGGAGTGTCGAGTAGAGAGCGCAAAAACAATCCGTTACTAGGGAAAGTGATATGAGGAACGCCTTGCTTAAAGATAAAAACAAAAAACTGCGGATGTTGGAAATCCAAAACAAAAACAGAATTACCTGGAAAAACTCGAAACGTCAACTCTTTTCTTCTCCACCGATGCTGCCAGACCTGCTCAGTTTTTCCAGCTAATTCTGTTTTTGCCTTGCTTAAAGATGCTGAAGAATGCGATGATCCAAATTTAAAAGGGAGACCAAATCATTTGTTAATTTCGAACACGAATTTTTAGAATTTCTGTGGCAATGGTTGCAACATCGTGTTCAACGTAAAGACTGTGAGAAAGGCCCTTTAATCGAGGGAAACACATCCTGACGTGTCTCTTCAACACATAAAAGGACTTTATGACTTTCTGCTAAAATGCAGTGACGTTGGATTTATCTCAGCCAAGAACACAGCAACTGAAATAACAGCTGAATGTGAACGTTGAACCTAAATTCAATGAATGGGAGAAGCGAAGGAGAGGTGAGGAGGAGCTGGTGAATTCACCCGAGAAAGTATTTGAAAACAATAACTTTCTGGTCACTGTGGATCAGATTCTCATTTTACTTACCACGGGATTCGTACAATTGCAAGCATACGCCGAGAATTCTCATTTTCTGTATGATGGGAAGAATGGCAGACAATGACATGAGAAAACGAGACATGGAATTGTGCATTGCATTATCCGGAAAAGAAACTCACGATATCAAAAGTGCAGAATTTCAATGAGGTTTCGATAATTAATCCCTCATGGGACAGATACTGCATGTTGAACACCTGAATTTCTTAAAGCAGTCGGCCGTTCCGTCACAAGCACAGGATTTTGCTGACAAGAACAGCCAAAGTGGCGTCAGGTGAGTTAGGTTTTCCCAGAGTAAATAAATGATTTTTAAAAATAAATAAATAACTACCTGAGAACAACCACGTCTGAAGTTGGACTGGCCATTCTCTCCATTTAGAAGGAAGGAGCATCTAACCCGGGCTCCACGATCTGGTAGCAGTATTTGCTGCAAGGAAGTCTAGGAAGGTGGCTTTCAGAATATAGGCTGCTGGACACTGATCGTGATCGGCCCATTGCTTTTTCTAAATTTATGAACTTCATTAGAATTATACATGAGAAGCACAATGTAATATACCTACTTTGTAATGATACAGCTGGGCGCTATGAATACTTAAAGTGCAGGCTGAAGCTGCCATTGACAGTCATTGTGACCAGATTTCCTCAGCATAAAAATGTTACCGGGCGGGTGGGCACCAGTGGTCGCACCCTTCATGCGGCGACCCTGGTTACAATAATGTTATATTAAGGTCTCCGACAGTACCGTGAGACTCATTATCAGAAAGGGTGTCAGATTAGTGACCTGACCACAAATGTGGACCTACAGCTACAATTAGCGATGTTAGCAAATGATCAATACCAGCAATGTTTTCAAGGAATCATCCACACTATTGTCAGCGTACAGTCCCCAATGGTAAGTAAAAATGGCAAGGAGCTATGATATATTAAGGACTCCAACAGTAATGTGAGAATAGATTACCTCCAGCAATGCTTGAGTGGTGTCGCCATAACTAAATTAGAGTACAGGCCTCAGCAATAAATTAAGAGTAAGGTTATAGCTAGACAAGTTAGACTGATTCTCTGCACGAACCCCACAACTATTATTCGTCAAATAGAGGATTCCTCAGCAATGCTAAAAAAAAAGGGTCTACCGCCAATCAACTTAAATTCACCTCAGCAAATTTCAGGTAACATCACCAACAGCAATGTTACTAAATGGATATCACGAGGAAGAGTTGAATCGGAGCCTGGCATCCAATCTCGAATTTGGGTTACTATCAGCAATGTTATTCAAATGTCACCACCATGAACACGGGAGTAGAGTCACTGTGGAAATTCTGGAATATAATCAAAATCGATAAACCAAAAAGAAAATGTTGTGATGTTGGAAATCTGAAGCACAAAGTATAATGCAGATCATTACCTGAAACATTAACTCTGATTCTCTCTCCAGTGATGTACAAAACCCGCTGACTATTGCCAGCATTTTCAGTATTTTTAGTGGAGTTTTCATTGATAATGATACATTAAAATCAGCACGGATAATATTTGAATACTTTTCCCACTACTCCTGTTCGAGTAGATAACGACTACTAATATTGACCTGACAGCAACAGCATAAACATACGGATATGATTAGCACTAATATGTTAGAGTAATACAATCGCCAATAATAATTACGTAGAATCATCACTAAGTATCGCCACAGTAGACAATTTGAAATTGTATACTTCCAGTCCATAACACATTTCCACTGTCCGATGGATAAGTGAATGTCGCAGCAGAATAATAGGAAGCCCAATATTCCAACACCGTCCAGGAGGGATGTTCCTTTCGACAATCAATGAGGGCATCCGCAGCAAACATTCCCTCTGGGGCTGCTTTCCAATCATTAATTTTAATTGACGAAGGTTCTGGAATTAAGCTGACCATTTTCCCCATTGGCGGACCAGGGTCCGTGATGTGGTAAGTTACACCCTTCTTTGTTAAGTGACTGCAAGTCATATGAATTATTGTGAACGCTGATTTCCTCACTGGGACACGATTAGTCTGTAAAAAGGGAAACATTTACAGATCTTCAGTAGAATCAGAAAACTGAGTGAACTCTCGAAATCTTCTTTAAAAATGGTCCGGCCAAAGATTCTGCAAGTAACGTGCGATTACTTCCCATCTCTCCCAGGCTTTGGCATTCCCGGTAAGTGAGTGCCGTCGAATAGCTGTCGAATATTTTATTGATTTTCGGGTCGAGTCATTATCCAGTCATTTGTCTACCGCGATAAATTGCAGTTTAGCAGCAGGCCGTGCAGATGTGTCTTTTTACAAAAAAAAATGTACATTAGAAATCATTGTTCCACTTTGTGCCACGTGTTTCTTGCCTGCTTAATTTCCATGGGGAGTATAATTGCTTATTAGAACAGTGGCGCACATGCCGCTCAGTGTTCATAGAGAACAGTCATTAACATGTTTCAGCAGCTGCTTAAAACCTATCTGTATTGGCCTTAACTCCCTTGCACAGCAGACACTGCAATGAAAAGCGCCAGTTTAAAAAAAAACAGCTAAGGTCCCAAAACGTCCGATGTCCAAGCAGTGTAGCTGCGCAACGCAAACACTGCAGACGTGCTGACACGTGCACCTGCCTCGGAAGTTGTATTTCTGATTGGCTGATTTGTGCTGTCCTGGGCGCGCCATCAACATCTCCCACACTCAGCGTAGTGTCAGAGACTTGGGGGTCAGGTACACAGGACTTGCCTGCATACTCATGCTGAGAAGTTACGCTGGTTAAGACTTGGTCTGACTAACAGGTTAAACAAAGTAACAGGACTGAGCAGCACATCCAACACTCCAACTTAACACCACCATCCCCTCCCCTCAAACCTGACTACTCCCGCAACACAACTCAAGCCTACTCGATGTGATTGCTCAACGACCAATGGCCCACCGATCCAACTGCCTACCCGGCCCGACTACCCTCTCTCCACCACAACTACACCTTGAAATTCGTCTTCTCCCATCCCATCCAGTGCCCTCACCCCCAGCCCTGCTGCACATACCCACACATACCGCCTCGTGGCCTGACTGCCCTTTCCTGAACTGACTACCTGACAACACAACACTCTCCGAT